>NC_084748.1:14989130-15034130 GCF_033978785.1 Entelurus aequoreus
TATACATGCGTATATCCTACATAAAAAATGTATGAATACATTAGATATCTATATATCTTATAGACCGTATCTCTGTTGCTGCAGCAGCAGAGAGTTTATTCTGTCTTGACACTTTGTATTGATATTTTGTATTACATTCTTCCCTTAAATGATCATGTTTACAGTGATTGTTATATATGTATTTTTTATGTATGTCGCTTTGGATAAAAGCGTCTGCCAAATACTTAAACATATATAAACACCTGAAAGTCTTTATATCAGCTAAAACCACCAATCTGTTTCACTGGATTCAGAATAAAACCAAATGCTGTCTTACCCAACAATGTTAGTATTTGAATATTGTTACTTGAAGACTTATTCCTGGTTACAAATATACTGTTAAGAAAGTATTGTCTTATATTTTGCCTAAAATGAGAATGCATCATAATCAGTGGCGGCTGGTGAATTTTGTTTTAGGTGGGGCTGAAAGTTTGTAAACCAAACCCCTGTAGGGGCGTCATCCTCCCCCAGAAGATTTGTTTGTGATTTTCACATACAAATATTGAAGATCTTTGCTCCTTCTCAACTCTGTGGTAATGTTATTTTCATAAAATACAACCAAAAGTACATTAATGTTAAATCTTACTTGTGAAAAGTAATCCCCCGATTCCTATTTTCAACAGTCCGCTCATTTGAGCAGGAAAACGCTGAACACCAGCCCGGCATCTTTGTTTTCTACCTGTCAACTGTCAGTTTAGGCTGCTCGCTGGCTCCTCATCACCACTTCAAGATGCAATTTGCTCGCGTCACAGCAACCAATACTGCGTCTACTTATAAGATGTCTATGGTTATAACATCATTTCAAACACAGCAATATGTTGCGTCCACTGCAGTTTGCTACCTTATTCATACTTTTTGTCAAGTGATTTTTTTAAGCAGGGTTGCATGAGGTACCTATACTTAACGTTACGTTAGTCAATGTATCACACACAGTAACATAACGTTAAGACGGCGGTCAGCAGCACCGCATATTTTAGCCACCTACAAAAAGACAAACATAGTCAAATAAAGGTCAGTTAAAATGTATACTATATTAAGAATATGTGTACATATTGCATAGGGCCCTGACATCTAAAAAGTACAACTCTGTTCATTGTTATGTTCATGTATTTGTTATGTTTTTCATGTGTACACACACATACAGTATGAGATGAGATCAATGAGATAAGGTAAGAACAGAATAGAAACTGCTGTGGAACTAGTTACAATGCAATATGCCATGGAAATACAATGTTAACACTTTTGTACAAATAAGTACAGTTGCACTTGTTTTTGCAAATGTGTTTATTCTGTAAAGGAATGAGTTAAATGTTTGAAATTGTTTAAACTATTAAAATGACTGGTTAATAGTGCTATTATGAATTGCAATGTCAGTACTATTTTTTTTCCTGCTATTTCAAATGCACTTGTTTTAATAAATAAATACAGCGGTTTAAAAGCATACACAATCTGTGTAAAAATATTAGTCTGTGGTTAAAAGGACTTGAAAGGACTCGAAACTCAAAATGCAGGACTTGTGACTTGACTTGAGACTTTCCAGTCTTGACTTTGGACTTGACTCGGGACTTGCCTGTCTTGACTCGGGACTTGACTCGAGACTTGAGGGCAAAGACTTGAGACTTACTTGTGACTTGCAAAGCAATGACTTGGTCCCACCTCTGGTAATTACACATCAAAACCCTGCGGCTTATAGTCGGGTGCGGCTTATATATGGAGCAATCTGTATTTTCTCCTAAATTTAGCTGGTGCGGCTTATAGTCAGGTGCGGCTTATAGTCCGGAAATTACGGTAATCAAATACATCCAAATATTATGAAAACAAACAAAAAAAACACAACAAGTGCAAAACTTCATGAAGTACAAACCGAACAAAAAAAAAGTAATATACACACTGCAAAAAGTCAGTGTTCAAAAACAAGAAAAAAACAAACAAAAATTAGGGGTATTTTATTTGAACTAAGCAAAATTATCTACAAATAGAACAAGAAAATTCGGCTTGTCAAGACTTTCCAAAACAAGTCAAATTAGCTAACTTCAATGAACCCAAAAATACCTTAAAATAAGTATATTCTCACTAATAACAAGTGCATTTTTCTCGGTATAAAAAATACCTTTTTGCTCAATATGTTGAAAAATATTCTTAAATGAAGTACATGCTAGTGCCATTATCTTGACATAATGATATGCGCTCGGCATCAGGATTTTTTTTTCATACTTGAAGTAAGAAATTACTTAAAACAAGTAGTTTTATACTTGTGAGTGTTGATGACACAGCTTTGCATCAGTTGATATTCTAGTTTCAAGCATGTTTTACTCAATATACACTACCGTTCAAAAGTTTGGGGTCACATTGAAACGTCCTTATTTTTGAAGGAAAAGCACTGTACTTTTCAATGAAGATAACTTTAAACTAGTCTTAACTTTAAAGAAATACACTCTATACATTGCTAATGTGGTAAATGACTATTCTAGCTGCAAATGTCTGGTTTTTGGTGCAATATCTACATAGGTGTATAGAGGCCCATTTCCAGCAACTATCACTCCAGTGTTCTAATGGTACAATGTGTTTGCTCATTGGCTCAGAAGGCTAATTGATGATTAGAAAACCCTTGTGCAATCATGTTCACACATCTGAAAACAGTTTAGCTCGTTACAGAAGCTACAAAACTGACTTTCCTCTGAGCAGATTGAGTTTCTGGAGCATCACATTTGTGGGGTCAATTAAACGCTCAAAATGGCCAGAAAAAGAGAACTTTCATCTGAAACTCCACAGTCTATTCTTGTTCTTAGAAATGAAGGCTATTCCACAAAATTTTTTGGGTGACCCCAAACTTTTGAACGGTAGTGTAGGTCATAACATCTCAGCAACAAGCTGTAATATCTTACTGAGATCATTTAGGACCAAAACCCTTAAAACAAGTAAAACACTCCAACATAAAATCTGCTCAGTGAGAAGAATGATCTTATCAGACAGAAAATAAGCAAATATCACCCTTATTTGAGATATTTCATCTTACTTAGATTTCAGTTTTTGCAGTGCACCTCACGGGATGATACAAAACAAATACAAAACCAGACAAAAAAAAAAAAAGTAAAATAATAAATATAAAGCAAAATGTAAACATTTATGGCTGTCCATATGATCTTATTGTTCTGTCTTTATATATGTTTTTAGTCTTTTATCTCATTGTAAAGAGAATTCCATAGTTAAACCCCCACCACTGATACACACATTTGTTTTAAAGTTGTCCTTCAAAGTAAAATGATAATGAACGTGTTCTCATTATATTTACACTCATTATATTTATATAGCGCTTTTCTCTAGTGACTCAAAGCGCTTTTACCTAGTGAAACCCAATATCTGAGTTACATTCAAACCAGTGTGGGTGGCACTGGGAGCAGGTGGGTAAAGTGCCTTGCCCAAGGACACGACGGCGGTGGCTAGGATGGCGGAAGCGGGGATCGAACCTGGAACCCTCAAGTTGCTGGCACGGCCACTTTAACGACCGAGCTAATACGGTTTGCCGCGCGACACGCGTTAAACGAGGGCTGAGGCGAGGATTTAAAAAACAGCTCCCTTGGATCATCTTCATCGTCATCATCATCATCATCATCATCATCATCCTCATGGCCCAGAAACTGTTCCTGCCGAGTCAGCAGCCTCCAGCAGACATAACTGTCATAACAATACTTCCATGCTCTGCTGGCCTCACACTGATTAATATTATTATATTTTAATGGGCATGCTAATGAGCTGCTTCTGGATTGGTTGACAACTGCGTCACATGACACCTGAGTCAGCGCTAAATTAGCGCCTTTTTCCCCGCTCCCTTGCAGCGTCTTCTCCATTCCCACTCGTTTCCTAGACTCCTTTGTCGCCTTCCTTCTCTCATTCATCCTTCCCTTGTCTCCTGTCTCCTAAATACCTCCTTTACTTCCTCCCCGCCTCGCCTCCTCTTCCCTCCGTCCTCGTCCCCTTTTAGCGGGCAGCTGTTTTTGTTTGGAGTAAATGTTTTTGTCCAAACAGGAACGACGCTGCATATTGAAGCTGCTTTGTCATTGCCTCTGTGCCTCGGAGCAAGGCACTATTATCGTGTTTGTGTCGCTAGTGTTTACACACAGACGTCAGGAATGTCCCTGTGGGGGCCGATACACACACTGCAGTACCTGTGTCTGACCACTTGGCGTACACACTTCACACAGCAAAATCATGAAAAAATTACCTCCAGGGGACCCATCCATCCATCCATTTTCTACCGCTTGTCCCTTTTTTAAAAATGAAAACATGCACACACTTGTCTGCATGTACTCAAACTGCCTACAGAACACAAGAATAAACACACTGGTGACACTGGTGGACGTTTTAGATGGTAAAAAAAAAAAAAAAAAAAAAAAAAGTGCTGCACGTGTGCTGATGGCAGAGGGGGAGATACGGTTCATTGAAAGAAATATAGACAGTTGGAAAAACGTCCACGGTGAGGTGTACTTGTTGAGTACGGCGCTGGTGGAATAGAATAGTAAAATAGAAAATATCAAACATGAGAGACGCATGAGTGCTGCCGTCACAAGAGAGCTGCGGTTCATTGAAGGAAATATTGACACTTACGACACAATTTTGAAAATGTTCACTGTGAGGTGTACTTGTTGAGCATGATGGTTGTAGAATAGAATAGAACACTTTGTCATCAAACATAAGAGGAGCATGAGTGCTGCCAGCATAGGAGAGCTGTGGTTCATTGAGGGGGACGTGAATGCCAACACAAGTGAGTTGCAAAGTAATTGTCTTGCCTACAGGCGAGCATAGTGGTGGTAGCGTTGCGGTCTAGGGCTACGCGAGTGCTGCTGGCACTGGGTGAGCTGCGGTTCATTGAAAGAAATATAGACAGTTGGAAAAATGCCCACGGTGAGGTATACTTGTTGAGTACGGTGCTCGTGGAATAGAATAGTAAAATAGAGTAGAGCGCTTTATTGTCATCAAACATGAGCGATGCATGAGTGCTGCCGTCACAAGAGAGCTGCGGTTCATTGAGGGAAATATTGACACTTACGACACAATTTTGAAAATGTCCACCTCGAAGTGGACTTGTTGGGCATTGTGGTCGTACTATAGAATAGAACGCTCTATTGTCATCAAACATATGAGTGCTGCCGGCACAAGAGAGCTGCGGTTCATTAGGGGAAATATTGACACGGCGCAATTTTAAAAACGTTCACTGTGAGGTGAGGATGGTGGTCGTACGATAGAAGACTTTATTGTCGTCAAACATGAGAGGTGCATGAGTGCTGCCGGCAGAGGGGGAGCTACGGTTCATTGAAATAAATATTGACAGTTGAAAAATGTCCACGGTGAGGTGTACTTATTGAGTACGGTGCTGGTGGAATAGAATAGTAAAATAGAGTAGAGCGCTTTATTGTTATCAAACATGAGAGATGCATGAATGCTGCCGTCACAAGAGAGCTGCGGTTCATTGAGGGAAATATTGACAATTACGACACAATTTTGAAAATGTTCACCTTGAGGTGGACTTGTTGGGCATTGTGGTCGTAGAATAGAATAGAACGCTCTATTGTCATCAAACATATGAGTGCTGCCGGCACAAGAGAGCTGCGGTTCATTAGGGGAGATATTGACACAACGCAATTTTAAAAATGTTCACTATGAGGTGAGGACGGTGGTCGTAGAATACAAGACTTTATTGTCATCAAACATGAGAGGTGCATGAGTGCTGCCGGCACCGGAGAGCTGTGGTTCATTGAGGGGGACGTGAATGCCAACACAAGTGAGTTGCAAAGTAATTGTCTTGCCTACAGGTGAGCATAATGGTGGTAGCTTTGCAGTCTAGGGCTGCACGAGTGCTGCTGGCACTGGGTAAGCTGCGGTTCATTGAGGGAAATATTGACACAACACACTTTTGTTTACTGTGAGGTGTACTTGTTAAGCATAATGGTCGTATAATATAATAGAACGATCTATTGTCATCAAACATAAGAAGAGCATGAGTGCTGCCTGCACAGGAGAGCTGCGGTTCATTGAGGGGGACGTGAATGCCAACGCAAGTGAGTTGCAAAGTAATTGTCTCACCTACAGGTGAACATAGTGGTGGTAGCGTTGCGGCCTAGGTCTACACGAGTGATGCTGGCACTGGGTGAGCTGCGGTTCATTGAGGGAAATATTGACACAACAAACTTTTGTTCACTGTGCGGTGTACTTGTTAAGCATAATGGTCGTATAATATAATAGAACGATCTATTGTCATCAAACATAAGAGGAGCATGAGTGCTGCCAGCACAGGAGAGCTGCGGTTCATTGAGGGGGTCGTGAATACCAACGCAAGTGAGTTGCAAAGTAATTGTCTCACCTACAGGTGAGCATAGTGGTGGTAGCGTTGCGGTCTAGGGCTACGCGAGTGCTGCTGGTACTGGGTGAGCTGCGGTTCATTGAGGGAAATATTGACACAACACACTTTTGTTCACTGTGCGGTGTACTTGTTAAGCATAATGGTCGTATAATATAATAGAACGATCTATTGTCATCAAACATAAGAGGAGCATGAGTGCTGCCGGCACAGGAGAGCTGCGGTTCATTGAGGGGGTCGTGAATACCAACGCAAGTGAGTTGCAAAGTAATTGTCTCACCTACAGTTGAGCATAGTGGTGGTAGCGTTGCGGTCTAGGGCTACGCGAGTGCTGCTGGTACTGGGTGAGCTGCGGTTCATTGAGGGAAATATTGACACAACACACTTTTGTTCACTGTGCAGTGTACTTGTTAAGCATAATGGTTGTATAATATAATAGAACGATCTATTGTCATCAAACATAAGAGGAGCATGAGTGCTGCCGGCACAGGAGAGCTGCGGTTCATTGAGGGGGACGTGAATGCCAACGCAAGTGAGTTGCAAAGTAATTGTCTCGCCTACAGGTGAACATAGTGGTGGTAGCGTTGCGGTCTAGGGCTACACGAGTGCTGCTGGCACTGGGTGAGCTGAGGTTCATTGAGGGAAATATTGACACTTAAAGCACCATTTTTAAAAAATGTTCACAGTAAGGTGTAATTGTTGAGCAGAGTGATCGTTTAATAGAATAGAGCGCTTTATTGTTATCAAACATGAGAGATGCATGAGTGCTGCTGGCACAAGGGGATGGGTCAAATGCAGAGCACAAATTTCACCACACCTAGTGTCTGTGTGACAATCGTTGGTACTTTAACTTTAACTTTAACAAGAGAGTTGCGGTTCATTGAGGATAATATAGACATGAAAGAATTTTGAAAATGTTCACTGTGAGGTGTACTTGTTGAGCATGATGGTCATAGAATAGAATAGAACGCTCTATTGTCATCAAACATAAGAGGAGCATGAGTGCTGCCGGCACAGGAGAGCTGCGGTTCAGTGAGGGGGGTGTCAATGCCAGCACAAGTGAGTTGCAAAATATTTGTCTTGCCTACACGTGACGATAGCCTAGGGCTGTAAAAGTGCTGCTGGCATTGGGTGAGCTGCGGTTCATTCAGGGAAATACTGACGCTTACAGCGCAATTTAAAAATGTTCACGGTGCGGTGTACCTATTGAGCAAGGTGGCGGGAAAATAAAAGCGTGGCGGCCTATGGCTGCACGAGTGCTGCCAGCACTATGAGGGTAAAATTAATCCCAAGAAAATAAAGTCAAGCGTGACAGTGGCTGGGTCACGGTCGCAGGACAGTATAGCAGTCGAGCACTGTGGCGGTAGCACGCACAAATGCTGTCGATACGTGGGGAGCTACGGTTCATTGGGGGATTTTAACAACAGCGAGTACAACAAGACAGTCGAGCAAGCATGGCGATGTTAGAGAAGACCGTGCTCTGCTTCTCCATGTCACAGTACACGACGGAGTTCCTGTTCCCTTCGATGAACCGCGACTCCCGGGTCTCGGCAGCACTCGTGCAGCCCCACTGCGTTATCGTGAATGATGTGAATATCCGACATGTTCCCTCAAATAAAGATGTCAGGAGAACAAGAAGGCACACACTTGGCAAAAATAGCTTTCATCACAGCATCTGACTCTCATTCTTGTCTCGGGGGTGAGAACACACACACACACACACACACACACACACACACACACACACACACACACACACACACACACACACACACACACACACACACACACACACACACACACACACACACACACACACACAGTCCCACTATCGCTCTTTTCATCTCCACATACAAATTAAATCAGTGGTCCTGACAGGGCGAGAGGACGGGGAGGACGAATAAAAATCACCTCATTATTCACACACGGGCTGAGACGTGCACGCGCACACACACACGCGTGCACACGCGCACACACACACGGTACAACAGAGGGTGCGCACAAAAAGGCCGGGAATGGCAAGGAGGATGATGATGTGATGAAGGTCACGCTGACAAGAGGAGCAGCAGTGATGATGAGAGTGGCATCACCTGGCCCCGCCCACCTCCGTGGCGAGCCCGGCGACTGGGGAGACGAGTGCTGTTGATGGCGTCTGCGATAACTTCTGTCTTGACCGATAACGGCCCGCAGTGCGCCCGTGACTACAATGTAAAGGAGGCCTTGTGAATCACGGCAAGTGAAGCGCGACGATTTTTGTTGATCGACTTTTGTCATTCGAAAGGAAAAAAGATTAATTATATTACTATATTATTATTGTTTATTGTTGTATTATATTGATTTCATATATAATTTATTATTGTTGTTTATTGTTGTATTTCATAGATCATGTATTATTATTAATATATTATTATTGTTTATTGTTGTATTATATTGATTTCAAATATCATTTATTATTATTACTGATTATTGTTTATTGTAGTATTATATTGATTTCATATATCATTTATTATTATTACTATATTATTGTTTATTGTTGTATTATATTGATTTCATATATCATTTATTATTATTGTTTATTTTTGTATTATATTGATTTCATATATCATTTATTATTATTACTATATTATTATTGTTTATTGTTGTATTTTATAGATCATGTATTATTATTACTATATTATTATTGTTTATTGTTGTATTATATTGATTTAATATATCATTTATTATTATTACTATATTATTATTGTTTATTGTTGTATTATATTGATTTCATATATCATTAATTATTATTACTATATTATTATTGTTTATTGTTGTATTATATTGATTTAATATATCATTTATTATTATTACTATATTATTATTGCTTATTGTTGTATTATATTGATTTCATATATCATTTATTATTATTACTATATTATTATTGTTGTATTATATTGATTTCATATATCATTTATTATTATTGTTTATTGTTGTATTTCATACATCATGTATTATTACTATATTATTATTGTTTATTATTAAATATATAGATTTAATATATAATCTACTATTATTACTTTATTATTGTTGTTTATGGTTGTATTATATTGATTTCATAAATCATTTATCATTATTACTATATTATTATTGTTGTATTATATTGATTTCATATATCATTTACTATTATTACTTTATTATTGTTTATATTTATATTAAATTGATTTCATATATCATTTATTATTATTACTATATTATTTTTTATTGTTGTATTTCATACATCATGTATTATTATTACTATATTATTATTGTTTATTGTTCTTTTATATTGATTTCATACATAATTTATTATTATTACTATATTATTATTGTTTATTGTTGTATTTCATACATCATGTATTATTATTACTATATTATTATTGTTTATTGTTAAATATATATATTTCATATATCATTTATTATTATTACTTTATTATTATTGTTGTATTATATTGATTTAATATATCATTTACTATTATTACTTTATTATTATTGTTTATATTTATATTAAATGGATTTCATATATCATTTATTATTATTACTATATTATTATTGTTTATTGTTGTATTTCATACATCATGTATTATTATTACTATATTATCATTGTTTATTGTTCTTTTATATTGATTTCATACATCATTTATTATTATTACTATATTATTATTGTTTATTGTTGTATTTCATACATCATGTATTATTATTACTATATTATTATTGTTTATTGTTAAATATATATATTTCATATATCATTTATTATTATTACTTTATTATTATTGTTGTATTATATTGATTTAATATATCATTTACTATTATTACTTTATTATTATTGTTTATATTTATATTAAATGGATTTCATATATCATTTATTATTATTACTATATTATTATTGTTTATTGTTGTATTTCATACATCATGTATTATTATTACTATATTATCATTGTTTATTGTTGTTTTATATTGATTTCATATATCATTTATTATTATTACTATATCATTGTTTATTGTTGTATTTCATACATCATGCATTATTATTACTTTATTATTATTGTTAAATATATTGATTTCATGTATCAATAATTATTATTACTTTATTATTATTGTTGTATTATATTGATTTCATATATCATTTACTATTATTGTTTATATTAAATTGGTTTCATATATCATTTATTATTGTTACTATATTATTTTTGTTTATTGTTGTATTTCATATATCTATTATTATTATTACTATATTATCATTGTTTATTGTTGTATTGTATTGATTTCATATATCATTTATTATTACTACTATATTAGTATTGGTTATTGTTATATTACATTGATTTCATATATAATGTATTATTACTACTATACACTTTTTGTTTATTGTTATATTATATTGATTTCATATATCATTTAATACATGATCATATTGTTATATTCTCATTAATACATGAATGTTGTTATCACTAGCATATCATATGTGTATTATTTATTATTGTTACATTAGTAGTAGTATAGTTTTATCATTACCATGTCCATATGTTATTTTTATCATATTGTATTTATTATAATATATATTATTAATGTAATACTACATAAATAATATATATTATATTACTATATCTTCTTATGTTATTAGTATCAGTTCAAAATCAACAGGGTTCTTGCTAACATTGGCAAGATTGACGACGTAGATGTAGACCATAGAACACTGGAAAGGAAGGACGTTCTAAGCTGAACTTTGACCCCAGCGCCACTGGCCGATGAAGAAAAGCAGTAGGGTTCTCGCTTTGAGGCAGACAAATAAAGGCTCTTATTTTGAAAAACAAGCTGTCACTGGTGTGTTGACGCTACAGTGGCCGTGAAGTGACAGGATGTAAACTATTTATTTTTTAATATTTCGGATTTGTGCTTAAATGAAGAAAAAAAAAATGTTTTGTTTACCTTTGGTGTGCGAGCTGTGTCCTGCTCCTCAGTCTCTCCGACTTCTTTCCATCCCTAAACAAGACAAGTTAAAGAAAAAGACTGTTATAACCCCAAACCCTTTCAGTTGAAAGCAGTTTTTCCCACTTCTACGGCACCCCGCCACAATAAAAGCCTGAGAGGAGACCAGCAAAGAAAAATGCGATTTATAGAAGTGTTTCCATCTTTACTGCACATCTTTGTGTGAGCTGTAACACTTTGACTGTGTCTCTTTGTGCTTGACGACTCTCCCCAGTCACTAAGCATCACACACACTTCCTGCCTCTCTCCTTGACAAAAGTATTGGGACATAATCAATGACATAAGCGGAGAGAGGTTATGGATAGCTTTGAAAGTGAGGAGAATTATTTTTAAGTGGATAGGGAAGTCCTTCTTTAGCTGCCGTCTTGTTTCATCATACATTGCTGCCTTTGCACCTGTCGATGTTCACTTTTGTATGCGCGTTAAATCAACCAAAAACCCAGACTTTGGAGCAATGTTCACAGACTCTTGTATTTGGCTCTCTATTAGATGCTTGTTCACCGGTCCTCATATGGAAGGTACTTTTCCTTGTTGATGTCTCAGGAAGGGTTGAAATACAAGAACAGACACACGCACACACACACACACACACACACACACACACACACACACACACACACACACACACACACACACACACACACACACACACACACACACTTGTATTTGTTACCTTCTTGGGACCTCCTAATAATGCCTACCTCTTTAGGACCACCCTTTCTAGATATATAAAGAAGTGCATTTACAACATTAATAATATATACACACTATGCACATATAAAAAAGCTTGTTGGGAAAAATCAGTTGGAATTTCACAAGAAAAAGGTCACAATTTCACAAGAAAAACTTAGAATTTTGGCAGCATTATATTAAAAGTCGTAATTTTACTCAACGCAAGTCAAAATTTTACAAGAAAAACGGAACATTTGTGCAATATTATGATAAAAGTTGGAATTTTACTCAATAACAGTCGCAATTTTACAGGAAAAGCTTAAACTTTTGGCAATTTTTATGAAAAAAGTCACAATTTTATAAGAAAACTTTACAATTTTGGCAATATTATAATAATAATCTGAATTTTACTCTGCAAAATTACGAAAAATGTCATCTTTTTACTCAAAAAATGTCACTATTTTACAAGAACAACAAGAAAATTGGCAATATTGTGATAAAGTCAGAATTTTACATGACAAATGTCACCATTTTGCATTAAAAAGTAATAATTTTACATAAAGTAATAATTTTACATAAAAAAGTAATCATTTTACGAGAAAATATTGCAATATTACAGAAACAAAAAATTGTTCCCAATGATATATAAAAAAAAGTCGACACATTGTGAGAAAGACTGACTTTAGTAAAAAAAACATTTTAGATTTTTTTTTTTGTAATTGGTTTTTAATCTTCATTATTTACTTCAAGTTATAACACACACACACACACACACACACACACACACACACACACACTCACACACACACACTGGTTATCATTTGGAATGGGGACCATGTTTTTGATCATCACTTGATCTTTGTACAGGTTGCGGAGGCATAACAAAAATGGTGTAAAATGGCCACTGCCCAGTTAGCTCATACACGTCTTTAAATCTCTGGATTGATGATGTAATAATCTCTATGAGACATCAGAGTGACCTGCTGCCTGCGAAATAGTGAGCATATCAATGGCGGACGCAGGGCTTTGGCATTTTGCATGTTGCCAGATAGTGAGCCAGCACAAGGCAGCCTATTTTGATTATACTTGGGGTTTTTTTTTTAAGTCCATTCACAAAACACGTAGACATAAAAATTGCATGATTTTGTCATCGACCTTAATGATGCTCATAGTACATAAGTAAAAAGGACACAGACACACACACACACACACACACACACACACACACACACACACACACACACACACACACACACACACACACACACACACATACATTCTTGTATTTGTTACCTTCTTGAGACCTGAGAAAAATGCCCCCCTCTTTATAATCACCCTTTCTAGATATATAAAGAAGTGTATTTACAACATTAATAATATATACATGCTATGCAAAATCTTATTGTAAAAAATGAGTTGGAATTTCACAAGAAAAAGGTCACAATATCACAAGAAAAACTTGGAATTTTGGCAGTGTTATAATAAATGTTGTAATTTTACTCAACGCAAGTCAACATTTTACAAGAAAAATTTTACAAGTGTGCAATGTTATGATAAAAGTTGGAATTTTACTCAATAACAGTCACAACAGGGGCGTGGTCGGGTGGTGTTTGGGGCGGGGGGCGTGGCTAAGGGCGTGGTTAAGAGGAGAGTATATTTACAGCTAGAATTCACCAAATCAAGTATTTCATATATATATATATATATATATATATATGTATATATATATACATATATATATATATATATATATATATATATATATATATATATATATATATATATATATATATATGTATGAAATACTTGACTTTCAGTGAATTCTAGCTATATATATATATATATATATATATATATATATATATATATATATATATATATATATATATATATATATATATATTATTATTTATTTTATTTTATTATACATATAAATAAAATACTTGAATTTCAGTGTTCTGCAGGCTATCCAGTAGATGGCAGTATTGTCCTGTTTAAGCGTGTCACAACATTGGTGTTTACTGCAGACGAACTGCTTTACGGTAGACTAAACGTGACTGCTGTTGTTGTGTGTTGTTACCGCGCTGGGAGAACGTTAATGAAACTGCCTAACAATAAACCCACATAAGAAACCAAGAACTCTCTCTCCTTGTTGTGCACTCTACTCTCTAAAAGCCGTGGATGTTATGACGTCATTGGGCAGGCAAGCTGTTTATATTGTGGGAAAGCGGACGTGAGAACGGCTGTCCCCACTCAGGTCCGCATTGAGCTGGAGGGGGCGTGGCTGAATACCGGGAGTTTGTCGGGAGAAAATCTCTGCCGGGAGGTTGTCGGGAGAGGCGCTGAATACCGGGATTCTCCCGCTAAAAACGGGAGGGTTGGCAAGTATGATCTACAGATGGATCTGACTATCATTTAGGGGACCTGTTTTTTTGTCCCCATACCGTCAGAGGTCCCTTAAAGGTGACTGTGTAAACAGAGCGATGTCCCCATTAAATAAGCATTGCCAGAACACACACACACACACACACACACACACACACACACACACACACACACACACACACAAAGCGTGCCAGATAGAAGTCGGTCAGGTGGAAGACGACAACAAAGATGGACGACGAGTCCTCCCAAAGCACGAGCTCTCAAGTCAATGAACTAAAAATAGACGACATGCTGTGACACCTCACACACAACCCAGCATCATATTCATACAGGAAGTTGAAGACACACACACACACACACACACACACACACACACACACACACACACACACACACACACACAATCCCATCCCCCACAGGAACCTGCAGGCCCAGGAGCAGCAAGTGTGAGTCAGCTGGTCTCCATCAGCAGCAGGTCTTCATCGGGCGCAGGGAGGGAACGCTCGGGGCGTGGTGAGCTGGTCATGGCGCCCTGACTCTTACTGAATGTCAGTTAGGTAACGCCTATACGTGTGTGTGTGTGTGTGTGTGTGTGTGTGTGTGCGCGTGTGCGATGACTACCCACAACGCGGCAGTCGAACGAGCAAAGCGAAGCACTTAGTGTTGCCAAAGAGGTCAAGTACCTTGTTATCAAATGCGAGAAGATGCATCACTACGTTTGCTTTCTTCAAGACGCCCGTGCAGGGTCCCCCGCCAGCGTCGTACTTTTTGCCGTTTGCTTTTTATCGTGTCCTTCCTCCCTCGCTGACGACTTGGTAAAGGCGCCACGGACGTTTAGGAGGAAGTCAACAACTTGTCAATGTAGTCTGTAAGAAAGGTATTCATGCAAACCAAAACAATGTTCATGCGAGTCAAAGATCCTCTATACCAGGAGTCACCAACGCGGTCGCCCGTAAGGACCAGATGAGTAGCCCGCTGGCCTGTTCTAAAAATAGCTCAAATAGCAGCACTTACCAGTGAGCTTCCTCTATTTTTTAAATTGTATTTATTTACTAGTGTGACAGTCCTAACTGTCGTGCGGGTTCTCAGGACCATCCAGGGAAGACATTGTCGTGAGACGGTTTAGACTTCTTTATTATTTCAATCACAGAGTCTTTTGCGTGCTTTTCAGCAGCTGCCTTTTTTCTCACGTGAGCACACGAATGGTTTCCTCCCGTTCGCCGTCTGCTTTTCAGCAGCACGTCGCCGTCGTTTGCGTGGCAGCAGAGGATGGTTTCCTCCCGTCCGCCGTCTTTCTCCGTCTCCTTTCTTGATGTTCACGTCTCTCGCCCTTTTATACGGTCCGAGAGGGTGATTGCACAGTCCACAGCTGCGCGCTCCACGCACCTTGTGCTGATGGCGGCGTCGCTCCCAGCGCACCCCGCCTTGCCGCTCGCTCGTCCACGCCTCCTCGCCGCCATCTTGGAACGGGCGCCGTCGGTCCGCCGGCCCCGCCTCCCCACAACTAGCAAGCTGGTCTCGCTTTGCTCGACATTTTTAATTCTAAGAGAGACAAAACTCAAATAGAATTTGAAAATCCAAGAAAATATTTTAAAGACTTGGTCTTCACTTGTTTAAATACATTCATTTATTTTTTTACTTTGCTTCTTATAACTTTCAGAAAGACAGTTTTAGAGAAAAAATACAACCTTCCTCTTCTTTCCTGACAATTTAAATCAATGTTCAAGTAAATTTATTTTTTAAAGAATAATAAATAAATTGTAATTTAATTCTTCATTTTAGCTTCTGTTTTTTCAACAAAGAATATTTGTGAAATATTTCTTCAAACTTATTATGATTAAAATTCAAAAAAAATATTCTGGCAAATCTAGAAAATCTGTAGAATCAAATTTAAATCTTATTTCAAAGTCTTTTGAATTTCTTTTAAAATTTTTGTTCTGGAAAATCTAGAAGACATAATGATTTGTCTTTGTTAGAAATATAGCTTGGTCCAATTTGTTATATATTCTAACAAAGTGCAGACTGGATTTTAACCTATTTAAAACATGTCATCAAAATTCTAAAATTAATCTTAATCGGGAAAAATTACTAATGATGTTCCATAAATTATTTCTATTTTTATTTTTTTTATTTTACATGAGTTATTATTTGTACAAACATGGTGCAAAGTAATTCATGATTTGTTAAAAACATTTTTAGTGGCTCGCTAGTTAAAATGGGATATTGTGATTTCACAAGACTGTCTTAGAAGTGATCATTTGAAAATGTTCAATTTGAAAAATGTGCACTTAGAGAAAATATAAAAATAAAGTGTTGCATATTGATATTTATCTGTTTCTATATATATTTAATGTGAGAAATCATTAAGATGATCAGTGTTTCCACAATGATAAATATAATTAATTATTAATAATAACATAGAGTTAAAGGTAAATTGAGCAAATTTGCTATTTCTGGCAATTTATTTAAGTGTGTATCAAACTGGTAGCCCTTCGCATTAATCAGTACCCAAGAAGTAGCTCTGGGTTTCAAAAAGGTTGGTGACCCCTGCTCTATACACAAGGAACACTGAGGTTTTTTTTTTGTTTTATTTTGTTTTTCACAAAGAAATACAATCAGGTGTGCTTACGGACTGTATCCCTGCAGACTGTATTGATCTATATTGATATATAATGTATATATTGTGTTTTTTATGTTGATTTAAAGGCCTACTGAAATGAATTTTTTTAATTTAAACGGGAATAGCAGATCCATTCTATGTGTCATACTTGATCATTTCGCGATATTGCCATATTTTTGCTGAAAGGATTTAGTAGAGAAAATCGACAATAAAGTTCGCAACTTTTGCTCGCTGATAAAAAAAAACCTTGCCCCTACCGGAAGTAGCGTGACGTCACAAGCGGTAGTGCTGCTCACAATTCCCCGTTGTTTACAATGGAGCGAGAGATATTAGGAGCGAGAAAGTGACAATTACCCCATTAATTTGAGCGAGGATGAAAGATTTGTGGATGAGGAACGTTAGAGTGACGGACTAGAATGCAGTTCAAGAGATATCTTTCTTCGATAACTTACACTACCGTTCAAAAGTTTGGGGTCACATTGAAATGTCCTTATTTTTGAAGGAAAAGCACTGTACTTTTCAATGAAGATAACTTTAAACTAGTCTTAACTTTAAAGAAATACACTCTATACATTGCTAATGTGGTAAATGACTATTCTAGCTGCAAATGTCTGGTTTTTGGTGCAATATCTACATAGGTGTATAGAGGCCCATTTCCAGCAACTATCACTCCAGTGTTCTAATGGTACAATGTGTTTGCTCATTGGCTCAGAAGGCTAATTGATGATTAGAAAACCCTTGTGCAATCATGATCACACATCTGAAAACAGTTTAGCTCGTTACAGAAGCTACAAAACTGACCTTCCTTTGAGCAGATTGAGTTTCTGGAGCATCACATTTGTGGGGTCAATTAAACGCTCAAAATGGCCAGAAAAAGAGAACTTTCATCTGAAACTCGACAGTCTATTCTTGTTCTTAGAAATGAAGGCTATTCCACAAAATTGTTTGGGTGACCCCAAACTTTTGAACGGTAGTGTAGGTACAAGCTGGCTCATTGGAATCCACACGCTCTCCTTTTTCTATTGTGGATCACGGATTTGTATTTTAAACCACCTCGGATACTACATCCTCTTGAAAATGAGAGTCGAGAAGGCGAAATGGACATTCACAGTGACTTTTATCTCCACGACAATACATCGACGAAGCTCTTTAGCATGAGCTAACGTGATAGCATCAGTCTCAAATGCAGATAGAAACCAAATAAATAAATCCCTGACTGGAAGGATAGACAGAAGATCAACAATACTACTATCAGGAGACACCGAACCAAACACTGGACATGTAAATACACGGTTAATGTGTATTCGACGCCTGTCGAAGCCTAGCAATGCTGTTGCTAACGACGCTAACTTAACAACGGGACCTCACCAGAGCTATGATAAAAACATTAGCGCTCCACCTACGCCAGCCAGCCCTCCTCCGCTCATCAACACCCGTGCTCACCTGCGTTCCAGCGATCGACGATGCGGTCGGCGGCCCGGAGACGTAGGAAGTCAAGGTGAGTTCGCCGCTAGCGCGTCTGCTATCCAACAAAGTCCTCCTTGTTGTGTTGCTACAGCCAGCCGCATACACCGATTCCACCTACAACGTTCTTCTTTGCAGCCTCCATTGTTCATTAAACAAATTGCAAAAGATTCACCAACACAGATGTCCAGAATACTGTGGAATTTTGTTGAAGAAAACAGAGCTCTGTGTATTGTGTCCAAAAGGGTCCAAACACTTCCGTGGACCTCGCGACGTCACGCGCATACGTCATCCTCCAAAGGCGTTTTGAACCGGAAGTTCCCCGGGAAATTTAAAATTGCACTTTATAAGTTAACCCGGCCGTATTGGCATGTGTTGCAATGTTAAGATTTCATCATTGATATATAAACTATCAGACTGCGTGGTCGGTAGTAGTGGCTTTCAGTAGGCCTTTAATAAATAAATAAAAATATTATTATTATTTTATTTCTTTTTTTATTTCTTGTGCGGCCTGCTCTACATTACAAGATCACTCTGCTGTTTTTTTATGTCCTACTTAAAATGCTAGTCAAAGATCTTTTTTTGTTTACTTTTCAGTAAACATGTTTTATGGGCCAAAGCTTAAAAAATCACTTAGACATCTTCAGAATGGATCTGACTATCATTTAAAAAGGTTTCCCTTTAGGCAGGGGTGTCCAAACTTTTTCCACTGAGGGCCGCACACTGAAAAAACAAAGCAAGCGGGGGGCCATTTTGATATTGTTTTATTTTAAAAACCAATACAGCAAATGTATAAAAATTTACATTTAGGCCTCCACTAAGGCTTGATCCCGGTGAACCCAAATGGTTTTGGTCAAAAAAATATATAAAAAATGTTTCATTATTTAGTATTATTATTACTATTATTATTATTCAAAGTTTAAATCTCTAGATCAACATTAGGTCTATCTGTCGATATAACATTTTTAAACATTTAAGTTGTATGCCCTTTTTGTCAAAGAAAACCCTGTGTTTTTATGGAAAAAACACCAAATATGCAATATTTTCCCCCAATGAAATTTTAAAGTGGAATATTTGAGATTATAAAATAATTGGAGCCTTAAAAAGGTCAATAACTCATAACAACATTGATTCATTGTTATTTTTTTGAGCAATGACACACACAAAAAAAATCCCACTAAAATATTTAACATCAAAGTGTTAAAAAATGTATTATACATTTTTTATACTGTTGACTTTTCACACAATAATCTCGAGATCAGCTTCAGATCTATCCGTCAATTATAAGTTTTATTGTTGTTTGTGTTTTTTGTTTGTTTGTTTAAAAAAAAAAACAGCTCAGTTTTTTATATGGCAAACACAAAATATGCAACATTTTCCTCAAAAAATATCTCAAAGTGGAATATTTAATGTGACATAATTGGAGCCTTCATAATGACGTTGATTTTGATTCATTATTATGTTTTAAAGAAAGAAACAGCCTGCATGGCAGCTTTGTGTTATTAGAGTAAACATTGCAACATTTTCTTGTTACATTTCACCTGTTTGCTCTTTTATACCACTTTTTTGTTTTACTTTTTTTTTTAATCATATTTTTAGAATGTGCCGTGGGGCCGTAAAATGTTTTATTGCGGGCCGCAAATGGCCCCCAGGCCGCACTTTGGACACCCCTGCCTTTAGGGGACCTGTTTTTTTGTCCCCATACCGTCAGAGGTCCCCTAAAGGTGACTGTGTAAACAGAGCAATGTCCCCATTAAGTAAGCATTGCCAGAACACACACACACACACACACACACACACACACACACACAGGGGCCTGTAAAGTGCATGCTGATTCGCTAATTAGCCGTCACGGTGACAGAAAGCGATATTTAATTGGCTGCTAAAAAGCGGCGAGAACAACTCCCAGCATGGACGCACGTCAGGGGGAGGAAGAGCAGCAGGTGGTCGACTTGTGTCCTCTTCCGGCTTCGTGACAACAACATGGAGGTATGGACTATTTATTTTGGGACCCTTCAACACTATTTGAAGTGTATGTATTTTGTTTTTTTTACGTCCGAAGCGCTGCACACAAAAAGGGTAAATAAAACAAAAATGACGTGTGCGTGGTGCTGTTTTTAAACCCTGTAATACCGAGTGACTTGAAATTTCTCACACAGCTCCTCAAAACACAGTTAGAATAATTATGTGTAAGTTATCACACAACTTTAGTATGCTTCAAGTCCGTTGCTATAGTTATTAGTATTGTGTACTTTTTCTATCTGTGCAAGGACAAAACTTCTTGTCTGAGGGGTGGCCTCAGCCGCAGATGTTATCTTTGTTTTAGCCCGCTAACAGCCAAGGACTTCAGGGACCTCAACGAAGATAAGACGACAGCACGCAGACGAAGCAGAGACAAGGCCCCAGCACATTCCGTCACTTATTGTGCGTACTGGAGCTGCTTTGCATGATATGTGTGACCACTCCTTTAAGAGGCGGCCTCGGTGATGTTGACTGGGGAACTCCTGAATAAATAGACGGACGCGGGAGCTGTACCTTAGAGCGTAGTGCGAGACTGTGACTAAGTGTGCAGCTCCATGCGTTCTCCCCATGAGCTAAATTGAACTCTGTCTCTGCATGATTCCTTGCTTCTTGTCTGTTTAATTTTGTCAAGAGGATTGGTCAAAACCTGACAAACACTCTCTGTAACTTCCGGGCGTTTGGTTGAATCACCACCAAATTCGGTGTACATCTTCGGGGGACTGACGAGCGCATATGCGGCGAATTTCAGCAAGATTGCTTGAAGAACGTGGCGTTGAGGTAAGGACTATTTATTTTGGTACGCTTCAATACTTTTTGAAGTGTATGTATTTTGTTTTTTACTTACAAAGTGATGCACACAAAAAGGGTTAAAAAAAAAATATATTTTTTAAAAATCCTGACAATTACGTGTGCGTGGTGCTGTTTTTAAACCAGGTAAGACCGATTGACTTGAAATTTCTCACACAGCTCCTCTAAACACTCACTGTAACTTCTGGCCGTTTGGTTGAATCGCCACCAAATTCGGTACACATCTTCGGGGGACTGACGAGCACATATGTGGCGAATTACAGCAAGATTGGTCGAAAAAACGTGGCGTTGAGGTGTGGACTATTTATTTTGGCACCCTTCAACACTTTTTGAAGTGTATGTACTTTGTTTTTTACTTCCGAAACGCTGCACACAAAAAGGCTAAAAAAATTTTAAAAATCCTGACAATTACGTGTGCTTACAGTATTAACCCTTTTCAGGGTGCAACAAAAGACTAGATTCAGCTCATATTAAAATGTTGCAATAAGAAATAAGATTCTACTATCAAAAACTACTAATAATATTAATATACACAAAAGTATTAAAAATTGGTATCGTTTAAACGTGAACGGTACCCATCCCTACTGACTATTAGCGTAATAACTATTAAAACTGTATTATATACGTGTCGTATCTATGCTAGCATGTTTAACAAAGCATTTCCAACTCTACCTATAGAGGGCACCACCTGTGTCACTGATATTGTGGCCTGAACCCTTAACTCGTCTGTCATTAAGGACAGCAGCATCCTTTGTGTTGCCATGGTGACCAACATTCCCTTCCACCCTAGCAGTGTTGTTAGCACGGAATAGTATGAATGCCTGTTTTTTTAGTCACGACCAGAGGTCCAAAAGTCTGTTTCTGTGGAAATAATAATTTAAAAAAATACTGCAATTATTCATGTTTTTTTGTTATTGTGCCGAGTAATTTGCATGGATTGTGTGCACATGCTTCTTGTTTAAATTATGAAGCAAACGCTCATTATTTCAATGGCGTTTCACCCGCTACATTTGTTCTATGAATTAAAATTTGTGTGCACATTCGTAGGCTTGTGTGTGTGTTTGTGTGTGCGTGTGTGTGTGTGTGTGTGTGTTACTAAGAAAAAGGGGACACATGAATCGGTGACCTTCGCACTGTTACATTTTTAAAACAGGCTGTGAATAATACATCAAGTTGGAGTAGAACGAGCCCAGGATGAAATATGAATTGAAATTATCTGACATAAAGAGCATAGAGAAGTGTAAGTGTGTGTGTGTGTGTGTGTGTGTGTGTGTGTGTGTGTGTGTGTGTGTTTGTGTGTGTGTGTTTTTTCTTTCTGCTCCACCCTGACATCAGTGTTTCCCACACATTCATTTATTTGTGGCGGCCCGCCACGAAAGAATTACACTACCGTTCAAAAGTTTGGGGTCACATTGAAATGTCCTTATTTTTGAAGGAAAAGCACTGTACTTTTCAATGAAGATAACTTTAAACTAGTCTTAACTTGAAAGAAATACACTCTATACATTGCTAATGTGGTAAATGACTATTCTAGCTGCAAATGTCTGGTTTTTGGTGCAATATCTACATAGGTGTATAGAGGCCCATTTCCAGCAACTATCACTCCAGTGTTCTAATGGTACAATGTGTTTGCTCATTGGCTCAGAAGGCTAATTGATGATTAGAAAACCCTTGTGCAATCATGTTCACACATCTGAAAACAGTTTAGCTCGTTACAGAAGCTACAAAACGGACCTTCCTTTGAGCAGATTGAGTTTCTGGAGCATCACATTTGTGGGGTCAATTAAACGCTCAAAATGGCCAGAAAAAGAGAACTTTCATCTGAAACTCGACAGTCTATTCTTGTTTTTAGACATGAAGGCTATTCCACAAAATTGTTTGGGTGACCCCAAACTTTTGAACGGTAGTGTACGTCCGCCACGACTCGGATTTTCTTCATTTTTATTTTCGGGATTTGAATGCATTTATTTTGAAAGGACAGCTGGAGAGAGACGGGGGAGGGGGGAGAGAGGGTGAGAGGGGGGATTGACGCGGAACAAAGCGACTCTCAGGTGGGATCGAACTGGGTCGCCGCTGCAGCGGGTGCTCTACCAGGTGAGATAGGTTATAGCTGCATCGCTCGCGGCTCGTCATATATTTAACGTTAATCCGCGATTTCACCGAGCGTTTCACTGACGGTGAGCAGCCTGACGCTGCTTCATTAACACCGCCGCTCGCTGTTTGACTCGGGGGCCGGGGCAGACGCACGCAGTAACAGTCACCTGTTACCATACCGACGAGCTAACGTGTCCAGGTTATAACCCTGTTGTCAATAAACACACATGGAGACGGTGCTTCAGATACTAATACTAATTTGATACTGTAGTAGTTATCTTTTGTGTATTCATAATGTAAAATGGATGGATGGATGGGCGTTTAAAACAAAACTGTTATTATTAATTAGTAAGTATACAATTTGTGAGCCTTTTTAGAGAAAATCATATCATCGTAGTAAATTATGCAAATTACTTGATGGTGACCACGCCCATAGCCACGCCCCCACCGCCGCAGGTATCTTGGCAGTTTATGGGAAACACTGGACATTAATGCCAACTTCTGCTTTCCAATCATTTGAGGAACAACAAGGGGCAAGCTCGCTCTCCTTACCAACATATTGCTGGGTATTGTGGCCAAACAGCTCAATTTTTGTTTCATCTGACGTCACATGGACAAGGATAAGACCTTCTGGAGGAAATTTATTTGGTCAGATGAAACAAAAATTGAGCTGTTTGGCCACAATACCCAGCAATATGTTTGGAGGAGAAAAGGTGAGGCTTTTAATCCCAGGAACATCATTCCTACCGTCAAGCATGGTGGTGGTAGTATTATGCTCTGGGCCTGTTTTGCTGCCAATGGAACTGGTGCTTTACAGAGAGTAAATGGGACAATGAAAAAGGAGGATAGCCTCCAAATTCTTCAGGACAACCTAAAATCATCAGCCTGGAGGTTGGGTCTTGGGCGCAGTTGGGTGTTCCAACAGGACAATGGCCCCAAACACACGTCAAAAGTGGTAAAGGAATGGCTAAATCAGGCTAGAATTAAGGTTTTAGAATGGCCTTCCCAAAGTCCTGACTTAAACGTGTGGACAATGCTGAAAAAACAAGTCCATGCCAGAAAACCAACACATTTAGCTGAACTGCACCAATTTTGTCAAGAGGAGTGGTCAAAAATTCAAGCAGAAGCTTGTGGATGGCTACCAAAAGCGCCTTATTGCAGTGAAACTTGCCAAGGGACATGTAAGCAAATATTAACATTGCTGTATGTATACTTTTGACCCAGCAGATTTGCTCACATTTTCAGTAGACCCATAATACATTCATAAAAGAAGCAAACTTCATGAATGTTTTTTGTGACCAACAAGTATGTGCTCCAATCACTCTATCACAAAAAAGTAAGAGTTGTAGAAATGATCGGAAACTCAAGACAGCCATGACATTATGTTCTTTACAAGTGCATGTAAACTTTTGATCACGACTGTAGATGATCTTTGACTTGTGTTTTTGTAGTGTGTCTTAAAAAGAAAGGAAATCATTCTTGTCATAGAAATTATCTTTGACTATTGTTTTCTGTAGTATGTTCTTTAAAACAGAAAAGCACTCTTGTTGTTATATACAGTAGATGATCTTTGACTGGTGTTTTCTGTAGTATGTCCCTAAAAAATCTAATTGCTCTAGAATATAGATGATCTTTGACTAGTGTTTTTTGTAGTGTGTCCTTAAAAGAAAGGAAATCAATATTGTCATAGAAATTATCTTTGACTATTGTTTTCTGTAGAATGTTCTTTAAAACAGCAAAACACTCTTGTCACAGAGAGGATCTTTGACTGGTGTGTTTTGTAGTAGGTCCTTTACAACAAAGAAATCTCTCTTGTCACATAGAGGATCTTTGACTAGCAAAGGTCCTCAAAAGGAGGACAATTCCTATTTTTCAAAAATGTATTATATATGTATTTTTAAAAATGTTTTTAGGGCATCTCCATGGAACCAGAATGAGTTTATCTAACCTGTAACATTTGGAACAGTTTCATTATAATTATCACACCAAATAATACATTGCGGAAATTGGTTAGAATCGTGAATCGTGTTGAACCGTGAGTCGATTCTGAACCGAATCGTCACCCCAGGAATCATTAGGCGCCCAAAGAGTCACAAGCCTACTTAGAAGAACTGGATGTTAGTAATTGAATTAAAGAAAGAAATCATCAAAAACATGACAGAGCGGAGAGTAGCACTGCTAGTCTGAGCCACACTGAAGCAGAATGAGTCGATAACTAAAGCCAAGGACATTCAAATTATACCCAAACGGCAGACATTTATCAATGAAAATAAGGAGAAGCTGCTGATGGCGTTTTTGTCAGAGGAGCAGCTGAACGGAGATACTGTGGAAGTCCATTCTCCAAGGTAAATAATGTGCATTATTACATGCTGACTGCATGTAAAGTAACTATATATATATATATATATATATATATATATATATATATATATATATATATATATATATATCCTATACATTTATATGGGTACATATTATAAAAACAGATATATAATTAATAATTAATATAAATTAATTTTAAGAGTATGTGAAAGTTGAACTCCTCCTTTGTTTACTTCTGTGACAACATTCTTAAAGTTTTGTAATCAATCAGAAATATCAAGCAGCTAAAATGCACCAATTATGGATAAGTGTGGAGAGTGTTTTGCATTTTTCCCATCATGCTTTGTGACGGATTTAAATAGGTGTCATTTTAAATTGTTTATGGTGATTGGACATTTTTTATAATACTCACAAAGTTCAGTGAGTAGGTCGTGTTTTGGGTGACCATGTGTGTTGACTTTTTCGTGTTGGTTGCAATGATTAGGGAAGGTTGTTTGGATTGGGTCGTTCTAGTAAATGCTGCGTTGTAATTACGTCATGCTTTTTTTAATTTCTGTTTGCTATTTGGGCTTATTGGACCGTAATTAGAATAAAAACTAAAAATCATATTTTGATATGATGTACTTAGTCCATAAGTACACAAACGGGTACTTCATGTGTAGTGACATGCTAATTTTTATTTTTACACCTTTTTTTTCCAAATTCCATTGTATGTTATAGTCTTCTGACACCACCAGATGGCAGTATAAGTGTCCACATAAGCGGCCATAAGACCCCAATTCAGTAGTGTACACAATTTTGGAAATAAGAGCTAAAAGGTGCTGTCCACGCATGTGGCCACTAAGGCCTTTAGGTGTAGAAACACCCAGCGTCCAGCTTCATCAATAAACTCATGACGTCTCAAGAGCCAAACTGAAGACGCCGGCGGGCCACACTTGGCCCTTGGACCGTAGTTTTGACACCCCTGTTCTATTGTATTGTTTTTATACAATATGTCTTCAATAAAAGTGTGTTTTCTTTTTCAAAAGACGTGCTATAAATTGTGCTGTTGTAAAGGGGTATGCATTGATTATATTGATCTTAATTATTCTTAATGGGTGACAAGTTTTTCAAGGTATGAACTGCGTCACAGAACCAATTAAAACTTGTTTTTAAAAACAGAATAATCACACTTTTATAATGGGATTAATCATGTGTATTCACAGGTTATTACTTGCCTGTAATTATTATTATTTTTTATTAAGTTACAGTCAAAATACGCTGCGCCATTAATTCGTGTATATACAAGATTAACGCGAAAAACGTTTGGGATTAATCAAATAGTTAACACCTTAATTTGACAGTGCTCATTTTAAATACATTTAAAAAATTAAAAAATATTATATAGATTAACCATTGTAAACAAATTCATTAGTCAGGCTCATGATTAATTAGTATTTCCATCACAGCAACACAGAAACCAACAACCTCGGAGGAGGTAAGACGTACACTACCGTTCAAAAGTTTGGGGTCACCCAAACAATTTTGTGGAATAGCCTTCATTTCTAAGAACAAGAATAGACTGTCGAGTTTCAGATGAAAGTTCTCTTTTTCTGGCCATTTTGATCGTTTAATTGACCCCACAAATGTGATGCTCCAGAAACTCAATCTGCTCAAAGGAAGGTCAGTTTTGTAGCTTCTGTAACGAGCTAAACTGTTTTCAGATGTGTGAACATGATTGCACAAGGGTTTTCTAATCATCAATTAGCCTTCTGAGCCAATGAGCAAACACATTGTACCATTAGAACACTGGAGTGATAGTTGCTGGAAATGGGCCTCTATACACCTATGTAGATATTGCAACAAAAACCAGACATTTGCAGCTAGAATAGTCATTTACCACATTAGCAATGTATAGAGTGTATTTCTTTAAAGTTAAGACTAGTTTAAAGTTATCTTCATTGAAAAGTACAGTGCTTTTCCGTCAAAAATAAGGACATTTCAATCTGACCCCAAACTTTTGAACGGTAGTGTAGAAACGTAATGGACTTTCTCTTCCGTCTTGCTGGAGTAAAAATCCCATTTGTCTCACGCCCAAGGACGGAGGTGTGTCATTTGGACGGACACGGACACAGTTTGGCTCCTGGAAACCAATTTCACGAGTATGAATGTCACCAGGTGCTTCGGTACAAGAACATGTGGGCAGGGTGCTTTGCTACACTTCTTAAAACTCTCTGCCAACCCCTCTACAGACATGGGAGCTGTTGGTTTGATCATTTTGTTGTTCTTCCGTGACTATGCCGTGTTCCCACCAGGGGTGCTGATCATTTTATTTATTTTTTCCTAATTCTGATTCGAGATTTGATTCTAAATCAAATTGTGACCACAAGAATCAAATTGTGAGTTTTTGTAAGATTCCCGTCCCTAGTTTTCAGTGCTAAAATGACTTTTTAAACTCTGAATTCTGGCATCAGAACGATATTTTGGAACAAGAAACTACTGTGGGACTGCTGATACTAATTCACAATTGCTGAAAAATATGACAATTTTGAAGTAAAACTGTCAGAAAAATCAAATGTAAATTATCAAAAAACTTTCCGTTCTCTAAGTTCCCAATGAACAGACAAGAGGTTGTCTTTGTTGCACCAAGCAAAGGCTTGGAAAATTCCATTGTGTACGATGGGAGGAGATGGGATGATCCATCACCAGCCCAAGACCGAGGCATCTTTTTCCTTTGTTTTCAATGTGACCAAAAACAAGAGCTGTTTACATACCCCCCATTCCTTTGGAAGCAGATGTTGTTGTCTAAACAGGGAGTGTCCAAATAAAGGACGAGACGTAAACCTTTTTTCGTCAGAGCGTGGTGGAAGACTGTACAGAGAGTACAGTCGCCGTGTTTCTCCTCAATTGAGCCAAATTGAATTATGTCTCTGTTTATTTCATTGCTTCTTGTCTCGTTTAATAGATGTCATCAGTGTTTGAACCTGACAAAAACTAACCAAAAAGGGTCATAAGAAGTAGAGACTATAGATCAGGAGTCAACAAACTATGGCCCACGAGACCGCAAGGGTCCAATAAACAATTTGGCTGGGAGCGATGTATTCATATCACATATTAATAGCCAGCGGCATGATAGCTGCTTTTTTGTCACCATCTGGTGGCCAACAAAAGTAACACAACCCATAATTGTACCTGTATGGGACTACAGCACAACATTCACTTATATGACCCAATCCAAACAACCTTCCATCACAAAAATTCGATAAACATGGTCACACATAACACAACCTGCTCATTGAACTTTGTGGATATTATAAAAAAACATCCAATCAACATTTAAAAAAAAAAAAAAAATTACACCCATTTTAATCCATTACAAAGCATTATGGGAAAATGCAAAATACTCTCCGCACTTATCTGGTTACAAAACGTTAGGGGAGGTTGTCACGGAAGTAAACAAGGTAGGAGTCCAACTTTCACATGCTCTTAATAACCAATTATAATAATTATTACTTATATATCCATTATATTAATATAATAATATGTAGTCGTATTATATATATATATATATATATATATATATATATATATATATATATATATATATATATATATATATATATATATATATATATATATATATATATATATATTGTGGTGGGGCGTGGCCTGCGGACCTGCAGCGAAGCGGGGTGTGCCAGGACCGGCTTCGAGATCAGCGACAGCTGCGTAGATGGCCCAGCTGGGCGCGTTTATCTAATCGTCTGTCGCTCTGTTAAAGGCAGCAGCCGGGAAGGAGAAGGGGGTTGATGATGGAGAACGAGCACGAGAGAGAGCGAGGACTGACACTCAACCCAATGGCTGAAAAGCATATCAAGAACTCTGTATTGAAAAATAAATCATTGTTCACAACAATGAACGAGGCTGTCATGTCCGTCCTTGGTGGTCTGAAGAACCCGGAGGAGCAAGACCTCCACAATATATATATATATATATATATATATATATATATATATATATATATATATATATATATATATATATATATATATATGTTATTTTGCATGCAGGGGTGTCCAAAAGTGTGGACACCCCTGCCATAGATGGACGTGAATATGAATAAAATCTCACTTCAATATGAGACAGGTTCTACTTTCCAACAAACTTTTGATGTGACATTTGAGGGAAATGACCTCCTTTATCTCTTCTTCTGCTGTGGCAGGAAGAGAGACGTCGCTAAAAAAGCCATCCACGCCTCCATCTTTGAACTCCCCCAGATAGTCCAATATCAGAACTGACTACTGCTGGCGGTCCTTTACCTCTCATATGGCGGCTCTTTACCTCTCATATGACGGCTCTTTAGCGGTTTTTTGCTTCTTGAATGGTGTTTTTTTCCTCCCGTATAGTGGTTCTGTGTCTGAATTTTGACGATTCTTTACCTCTCAAGTGGCGGTTCTTTGCCTCTCGTATGATGGTTCATTAGCGATTCTTTGTCTGAATTGTGTCGATTCTTTACCTGTTGAGTGGTGGTTCTTTGCCTCTCATTTGAGGGTTCTTTGGAGGTTCTTTGCCTCACTTATGACAGTTCTTTGCTACTCATGTGGTGTTTTTTGCCTCTTCTATGATGGTTCTTTAGTGTTTGATTGCCTCATTTATGACGATTCTTTACTTCTCGTGTGGCAGTTCTTTGCCTCTCGTATGATGGTTCTTTAGCTGTTCTTTGCCTCTCATATGATGGTCCTTTTCCTCTCGTTTGATGGTTCTTTGCCTGTCGTATGATGTTTTTTTTAGCGGTTCTTTGCCTCTCGTATGAAGATTCTTAGCAGTTCTTTGGCAGTTCTTTGCCTCTCACATGATGGTTCTTTGCCTCTCGTATGATGGTTCTTTGCCTCTTATATGATGGTTATTTGCCTGTCGTATGATGGTTCTTTAGCGGTTCTTTGCCTCTCATATGATGGTCCTTTGCCTCTCGTATGATGGTACCTTTCCTCTCGTATGATGGTTCTTTGCCTGTCGTATGATGGTTCTTTAGCGTTTGTTTGGCAGTTGTTTGCCTCATATGATGGTCCTTTGCCTTTCATATGATGATTCTTTTGGGGTTCTTTGGCCATTCTTTGCCTCTTCTATGATGGTTCTTTTGTGGTTCTTTGCCTGAATTATAATGATTCTTTATTTCTTGAGTGGCAGTTCTTTTCCTCTCGTTGGACAGTTCTTTAGCGGTTCTTTGGCTCACTTATGACAGTTCTTTGCCTCTCGTATGATGGTTCTTTAGTGGTTCTTTGCCTCACTTAAGACAGTTCTTTGCTACTCGTGTGATGTTTTTTGCCTCTTCTTTGACGGTTCTTTCCCTCAATTATGACGATTATTTACTTCTCGAGTGGCAGGTCTTTACCTCTCGTACGACAGTTCTTTAGTGGTTCTCTGCCTCTCACGTGATGGTTCTTTAGCGGGTCTTTGCCTCACTTAGTACAGTTTTCTTGAGTGGTGGTTCTTTGCCTCTCGTATGACAGTTCTTTAGTGGTTCTTATCCTCTCTAATAAGGGTTCTTTGCCTCACTTATGACAGTTCTTTGGCGGTTCTTTGCCTCCCTTATTACAGTTTGTGGGCGGTTCTTTGCCTCCCTTAAGACAGTTCTTTGCTGCTCGTGTGGTATTTTTTTCCTCTTCTATTATGGTTCTTTAGTGTTTGTTTGCCTCAATTATGACGATTCTTTACTTCTCGTGTGGCAGTTCTGCCTCTCGTATGATGGTTCTTTAGCAGTTGTTTGGCAGTTCTTTGCCTCTCGTATGATGGTTCTTTAGCGGTTCTTTGGCAGTTCTTTGCCTCTCGTATGATGGTTCTTTAGCGGTTCTTTGGCAGTTCTTTGCCTCTCGTATGATGGTTCTTTAGCGGTTTTATTGGCAGTTCTTTGCCTCTTGTATGATGGTTCTTTGCCTCTCGTATGATGGTTCTTTAGCGGTTCTTTGGCAGTTCTTTGCCTCTTGTATGATGGTTCTTTGCCTCTCGTATGATGGTTTTTTAGCTGTTCTTTGCCTCTCGTATGAAGATTCTTAGCAGTTCTTTGGAAGTTCTTTGCCTCTCACATGATGGTTCTTTGCCTCTCGTATGATGGTTTTTTGACTCTGGTATGATTATTTTCCTCACGTATGATGGTTCTTTAGAGGTTCTTTGGCAGTTCTTTGCCTCTCGTATGATGGTTCTTTAGCGGTTCTTTGGCAGTTCTTTGCCTCTCGTATGATGGTTCTTTAGCGGTTCTTTGGCAGTTCTTTGCCTCTCGTATGATGGTTCTTTGCCTCTCGTATGATGGTTTTTTAGCTGTTCTTTGCCTCTCGTATGAAGATTCTTAGCAGTTCTTTGGAAGTTCTTTGCCTCTCACATGATGGTTCTTTGCCTCTCGTATGATGGTTCTTTGACTCTGGTATGATTACTTTCCTCTCGTATGATGGTTCTTTAGCGGTTCTTTGGCAGTTCTTTGCCTCTCATATGATGGTCCTTTGCCTCTCGTATAATGGTTCTTTTCCTCTCGTATGGTGGTTCTTTTCCTCTCGTATGATGGTTCTTTGCCTGTCGTATGATGGTTCTTTAGCATTTGTTTGGCAGTTCTTTGCCTCATATGATGGTCCTTTGCCTCTCATATGATGATTCTTTTGGGGTTCTTTGGCCATTCTTTGCCTCTTCTATGATGGTTCTTTTGTGGTTCTTTGCCTCAATTATAATGATTCTTTATTTCTCGAGTGGCAGTTCTTTGCCTCTCGTTGAACAGTTCTTTAGCGGTTCTTTGGCTCACTTATGACAGTTCTTTGCCTCTCGTATGATGGTTCTTTAGCGGTTCTTTGCCCCACTTAAGACAGTTCTTTGCTACTCCTGTGATGTTTTTTGCCTCTTCTTTGACGGTTCTTTCCCTCAATTATGACAATTATTTACTTCTCGAGTGGCAGGTCTTTACCTCTCGTATGACAGTTCTTTAGTGGTTCTCTGCCTCTCACGTGATGTTTCTTTAGCGGGTCTTTGCCTCACTTAGTACAGTTTTCTTGAGTGGCGGTTCTTTGCCTCTCGTATGACAGTTCTTTAGTGGTTCTCTTCCTCTCTAATAAGGGTTCTTTGGCGGTTCTTTGCCTCACTTATGACAGTTCTTTGGCGGTTCTTTGCCTCCCTTATTAGAGTTTGTGGGCGGTTCTTTGCCTCCCTTAAGACAGTTCTTTGCTACTCGTGTGGTGTTTTTGCCTCTTCTATGATGTTTTTTTAGTGTTTGTTTGCCTCAATTATGACGATTCTTTACTTCTCGTGTGGCAGTTCTTTGCCTCTCATATGATGGTTCTTTAGCGGTTCTTTGGCAGTTCTTTGCCTCTCGTATGATGGTTCTTTAGAGTTTTTTTGGCAGTTCTTTGCCTCTCGTATGATGGTTCTTTAGCGGTTCTTTGGCAGTTCTTTGCCTCTCGTATGATGGTTCTTTAGAGTTTTTTTGGCAGTTCTTTGCCTCTCTTATGATGATTCTTTAGCGGTTCTTTGGAAGTTCTTTGCCTCTCACATGATTTGTGATTTGCCTCTCGTATGATGGTTCTTTGACTCTGGTATGATGGTTTTTGCCTCTCGTATGATGGTTCTTTAGCGGATCTTTGGCAGTTCTTTTACTCTCATATGATGGTTCTTTGCCTCTCGTATGATGGTTCTTTGCCTCTAGTATAATGGTTCTTTGCCTGTCGTATGATGGTTCTTTAGTGGTTCTTTGACAGTTCTTTGCCTCATAAGATGGTCCTTTGCCTCTCGTATGATGATTCTGTTGGGGTTCTTTGGCAGTTCTCTGCCTCATTTAAGACAGTTGTTTGCCTCTTCTATGATGGTTCTTTTGTGGTTCTGTGCCTCAATTATAATGATTCTTTATTTCTCGAGTGGCAGTTCTTTTCCTCTCGTATGACAGTTCTTTAGCGGTTCTTTGGCTCACTTATGACAGTTCTTTGGCGGTTCTTTGCATCCGTTATTACAGTTTGTGGGCGGTTATTTGCCTCCCTTAAGACAGTTCTTTGCTACTCGTGTGGTGTTTTTTTGCCTCTTCTATGATGGTTCTTTAGTGGTTGTTTGCCTCAATTATGACGATTCTTTACTTCTCGAGTGGGAGTTCTTTGCCTCTTGTATGACAGTTCTTTGCCTCTCATATAATGGTTCTTTAGTGGTTCTTTGGCAGGTCTTTGCCTCACTTATGACAGTTCTTTGCTAATCGTCTGGTGTTTTTTTCTCCCTAGTCTATGACTGTTCTTTAGTGGTTCTTTGCCTCAATTATGACAATTATTTACTTCTCGAGTGGCGTCTCTTTCTTCACCTCTTCTACAGCCGTTCTTCAACACTCGCTAGCGAGCCGACAACATTCATGTTTGCGTCAGCTCTCGTCCATCCATCAGAGAAACAAGAGACGCACTAAAGGATCGAATGAACGCGTCCAAACAAGGCAGAAAGCTGCTTTAATGGGCCAGCAGCAGAGCTTTCCAGTCATCAAGATAAATGGCAGCCAGTCAGCGGCGGGTGAGATGTGCTGCTCCTCTGCACCTTTGGGCCAACGCTGATGGCTTTTTTCCATAAATCATGTCTTACTTTATTGAGCAGCCAGCGAGAGCGTGGAAAAAAGCACCAGTGGGCCTGCTGGAGACACTTTGGACATGTGGGTGATGGAATTGGGTAGGGAGCGCGCTTTGCGACGGCGGCGTCTATTGGACTCCCAGTCGTCATGCCTGGCGGGAGGAAGACGTCGGGAACGTTTTCTGAGTGAATGTTGACGACTTTAATGCTTTTTTATGATGCTCAGACTCTGCAGGGTCATGCATGGCGAGCTGGAGCCTATGCCAGCTAGCCACCCATGCTCAGTTTATGGCATTCAAAGAAGCTGTGATGGGCAGTGGCGCGCTACAAGTAGCGACGTTACGTAGCTTAACTACTACTGTGACGCTTTGGGCACCGCACGTTTCGATTCGAATATTTGGGGTAACAATTCGATTCAGAATCGATTCTCGATTCAAAATCTATATTTTTTAATAACATTGGGTGCCAGTTTTATGATGAACCACATAGAACAGGGGTGTCAAACTCATTTTAGATCGGGGGCCACATGGAGAAAAATCTACTCCCAAGTGGGCCGGACTGGTTAAAAATCACGGCACGATAACTTAAAAATAAAGACAACTTCAGATTGTTTCCTTTGTTTAAAAATAGAACAAGTACATTCTGAAAATGTACAAATTATAATGTTGTTGGTTTTTTTACACTTACATGTTGCAGTTAATAGTATTCTATCTTTATTGGTCTTTATTTACACTTACTGAATAAATTATATGATAATGTTCATCAGTCATTGGTGTTCATTTTCAATCTATCAAGATAAAAAAACATCAAAATCAAATTACAGTATGTTATTTATGTAGTTTGCTTATTTTCCTCGACTGGGGCGCTAACATCATGTGGTGTATTTTTTGCATATACACTACCGTTCAAAAGTTTGGGGTCACCCAAACAATTTTGTGGAATAGCCTTCATTTCTAAGAACAAGAATAGACTGTCGAGTTTCAGATGAAAGTTCTCTTTTTCTGGCCATTTTGAGCGTTTAATTGACCCCACAAATGTGATGCTCCAGAAACTCAATCTGCTCAAAGGAAGGTCAGTTTTGTAGCTTCTGTAACGAGCTAAACTGTTTTCAGATGTGTGAACATGATTGCACAAGGGTTTTCTAATCATCAATTAGCCTTCTGAGCCAATGAGCAAACACATTGTACCATTAGAACACTGGAGTGATAGTTGCTGGAAATGGGCCTCTATACACCTATGTAGATATTGCACCAAAAACCAGACATTTGCAGCTAGAATAGTCATTTACCACATTAGCAATGTATAGAGTTTATTTTTTTAAAAGTTAAGACTAGTTTAAAGTTATCTTCATTGAAAAGTACAGTGCTTTTCCTTCAAAAATAAGGACATTTCAATGTGACCCCAAACTTTTGAACGGTAGTGTAGGTAGCATCATCTACAAATATACAAAGAATTGCTATTGCAACATCTAGTGGACACATTTAGAACAACGGCTGTTACTTTCAATCAAAATTTCGGTTCATTTTTATACTTAGCAAACTCATCCTGCGGGCCGGATAAAACCTGTTTACGGGCCTGATCCGGCCCGTGGGCCATAAATTCGACACCCCTGACATAGAACAACTACAATTTCTTTCAGCACAAAGTGCTGCCGCGCAAACCCCGAAAGAACATTTTGAAACCCAAGACTACATTTCCTGCAATTGGGTGCATTTCTACAATATTTTACCTGAAGATTTATTCTTATCTACCAACCTCTTTTGGTTGTCTTTTTGACCCACGAACTGTACCACATATTTTTATAGGTGTTTTTAGAAGATCATTTACTAAAAGTATTATCATTGAAAATGTTGTGTAAAATTCTATAACATGCATGCAAAGAAGTCAGAAAACGTTTCCCTTTTGGCAACTCTATCCTATAGCCACGCCTCCTCAGGTAATATACTTCCTGTGTTATGACCTCCCCTATCCTCTACTCCTACCAGATGTTGCTAATGTCTTTACACTTCCTCCTCTAAAATCCAAACCTGCATTCCTGTAACATTCCAATTTCCTGGGGGCAAGAGCCACCACTCTCTGGAGGGTTTGTGATGGACATGTGCACTTTTGACCTTAGTAGAATAATCCTCTAAAGGATTCTGTGACCAAATGCAAACAAGTGCTAGCTCACAATCATATCAGAAAATGGTACATGGTATAATTCACCACAATAGTACGGGCTAACTTATTACTTTTAAAAGAATAAACAACACATTGCGTTACTACTTACAACAAAATGTTTTTTTTGGTTTTTTTAAACGATACCGGTATATACCGGACTAAAAATACCGCGATATCAGTTTTTCTCCATATCGCCCAGCCTTATCCATTGTTTATGTACAATAAGTCACGATTGGATAAGATTAGAGATGTCCGATAAATGCTTTAAAATGTGATATCGGAAATTATCGGTATCGGTTTCTTAAAAGTACAATTTATGACTTTTTAAAACACCGCTGTACGGAGTGGTACACGGACAAAGGGAGACGTACAGAGCGCCAATAAACCTTAAAGGCGCTGCCTTTACGTGCCGTCCCAATCACATAATATCTACGGCTTTTTACACACACAAGTGAATGCCATTCATACTTGGTCAACAGCCATACAGGTCACACTGAGTGTGGCCGTATAAACAACTTTAACACTGTTACAAATATGCGCCACACTGTGAACCCACACCAAACAAGAACGACAAAAACATTTCGGTAGAACATCCGCACCGTAAAAAACTCTCTGAGACCGAGAGCTGAGCCAGAAGGCAAAGCTCTCGGTCTACCGAGCTATCTACATTCCTACTCTCACCTATGGTCATGAAGTGTGGGTAATGACCGAAAGAATAAGATCGCGGATACAAGCGGCCGAAATGAGTTTTCTCAGAAGGGTGGCTGGCATCAGGGTGAGAAGTTCAGTCACCCGAGAGAGACTCGGAGTAGAGCCGCTGCTCCTTCGCTTGGAAAGGAGCCAGCTTAGGTGGTTCGGGCATCTCGTGCGGATGCCTCACGAGCGTCTCCCTAGGGAGGTCCTCGTTGCACGTCCCACTGGGAGGAGGCCCCGCGGCAGGCCAAGGACCAGATGGGGGGATTATATCTCCTCTCTGGCCTGGGAACGCTTCGGGATTCCCCAGGAGGAAGTCGCAAATGTTGCTCTGGAGGGGGAAGTCTGGGGGTCTCTGCTGGAGCTGTTGTCCCCGCGACCCGATTCCGGATAAGCGGTTGAAGATGGATGGATGGATGGATCCGCACCGTAACACAACATAAACACAACAGTCAAATACCCAGAACCCCTTGCAGCACTAACTCTTCCGGGACGCTACAATATACACCCCCGCTAATCCCCTCCCCCACCTCAAACCAAAATAATCATATTCCCAACTCCTTCTTTCACGAGGTTCCACTGCTGTCGACGAGCACGGACATCCCGAGCGGCGCTCGCCTGGCCGCCGCTTTCGGATGTTTGCACGCGCGGCTGCGGCCTACTCATAGCGAGACGGCATCACATGACTCGCGGAGCAGGTGGGGAAAGGCCAAACGTGCCTGCGAGCTGATCCGGCGTGATCAAATATGACGATATGTACGCCGGCTGCGCAGCCAGAAGATAGCATCTTCTCGCTCCGGGCGCCGTCTCTGATCGCTGACGTGCGTTTACAAGCGCAGTACAAACAATTTCACTTAGTTGGCGCCGGAGGTTGAATGTTTGTTTTTTTCCTTTTCCGTGGGAAATCCAACATCAACACTGACGTGGTCTTCAAGGTGAGCCAAATAGATTGTTGTGGTAACAGGGCGAGGAAATTGTAAAATATATAATAGTGTACAAATGGAAAAAGATAGAAGAAAAAATATATATTTTGTTTTAATATGGTTTCTGAAGGAGGACAAACATGACACAAAATGTCCTAATTGTTATAAAGTCCATTGTTTCACTGATGAGAGTATTGGGCGGGCGCCGTTTTTTTATCCTACCAATTTCGACGGTCCTTGAACTCACCGTAGTTGTACAGACAGTGACGCAACGGTTTGTTTACATGAAAGACGTGTTTTATGCCACTCCTTTGTCCCATTTTGTCCACCAAACGTTTTATGCTGTGCGTGAATGTAGAAAGGTGAGCTCGGTTGATGTTATTGACTTGTTTGGAGTGCTAATCAGGCATATTTGGTCAGTGCATGACTGCAAGCTAATCGATGCTAACATGCTATTTATGCTAGCTGTATGTACATTGTCAGAATAATTATATCTAAGTTATCCCGAAACTTTGTGTTTCAATGAGTTCCCGGCGAGGTGGGCGGGGTAGGGGGGGGCAGGGTTTGGTGGTAGCGGGGGTGTATATTGTAGCATCCCGGAAGAGTTAGTGCTGCAAGGAATTCCGGGAATTTGTTCTGTTGTGTTTATGTTGTGTTACGGTGCGGATGTTCTCCCGAAATGTGTTTGTCATTCTTGTTCGGTGTGGGTTCACAGTGTGGCGCATATTTGTAACATTGTTAAAGTTGTTTATGCGGACACCCTCAGTGCGACCTGTATGGCTGTTGATCAAGTATGCTTGGCATTCCCTTGTGTGTGTGTTAAAGCCGCATACATAATGTGACTGGGCCGGCACGCTGTTTGTATGGAGGAAAAGCGGACGTGACGACAGGTTGTAGAGGACGCTAAAGGCAGTGTCTTTAAGGCACGCCCCCAATAATGTTGTCCGGGCGGAAATCGGGAGAAATTCGGGGGAATGGTTGCCCCGGGAGATTTTCGGGAGGGGCACTGAAATTCGGGAGTCTCCCGGGAAAATCGGGAGGGTTGGCAAGTATGACTACGCCCCCTGTTGTCTGTGCCGTCTACTCCCCCCAGTACACAACACGATGTAGTCATTAAAATAAAGAAAACGCATTGAATGAGAAGGTGAGTCCAAATTTTTGGCCTGTACTGTATATTTTAATCTCATAAGGCAGTGGTTCTTAACCTTAATGGAGGTACCGAACCCCACCAGTTTCATGTGCGCATTTACCGAACCCTTCTTTAGTGAAAAATAAAAACAAATTTTTTTTCAAATTCAAGACAAAGTTTTATGTTTTTGGTAACACTTTAGTATGGGGAACATATTCTAAGTAACAAAGACTTAATTTAGAGTTATTTGGACACCAGGGGAACATATTCTAAGTAACAAAGACTAAATTTAGAGTTATTTGGACATGTGGTGGAATTTCTGACCTTTGAGCTATATTTCGTGTCTGTCAAGAATGTCTGCTCGTTTCATTTATTTTCTATTCTAAACCATTGAAGGACTAGATGTAGGCCAAAGTTCAATATGGAGTCGGGCCGACCATTCTACAAAATGTTTTGATTGTCTAAGCATGACTAAGGGATTCAAAACAAACAGGTCGAAAACATCAGGACCTTGACGTATGAGGGAAACAGATAAAATGGCCAAGTGACAAGGGCTGAGAGAGATTGCTTGATTCTTGTGTCCTCCGGAGGACGTTTGTTTGTCTGCATGGGCAGCTCAATCCAACTTTGTACTTTTGATAATTACTAAATAAACCTTTTGTACTAAACTCACTTTTGTTGCAGTTTAAGCTTCGGACAATCCACTACAGACACTAGGAGAACATATTCTAACTAACAAAGACTACATTTAGAGTTATTTGGACACTAGGGGAACATATTCTAATTAACAAAGACTAAATTTAGAGTTATTTGGACACTAGGGGAACATATTCTAAGTAATAAAGATTTAATTTAGAGTTATTTGGTTAGGGTCAGGGTTAGAGGGTTAGGGTTTTAATAAGGCCATGCCGAATAAGGCATTAATAAGTACTTAATAATGACTAGTTAAGAGCCAATATGTTACTAATTTGCATGTTAATAAACAACTAATTAATGGTGAATATGTTTCCCATACTAAAGTGTTACCATGTTTTTTTACTGGTGCATAAAATGAACCGTGCATGAACATCACCTTGTTCAAACAACAAAACCAACACACTCACAACAAATTACACACCTGCAAATCAGTCAGCAGTTGCCGTATCCGTAATACGCCGATAGGGAGAAGTATGTACCGTATTTTCCGCACTATAAGGCGCACTGGATTATAAGGCGCACCTTCAATGAATGGCCTATTTTAAAACTTTGTTCATATATAAGGCGCACCGCACTATAAGGCGCACCGCATTATAAGGCGCATAGATTAGACGCTACAGTAGAGGCTGGGGTTACGTTATGCATCCCGTAGTTGTGAGACCTGTTGTGGCTCAATATTGGTCCATATGTAAGGCGCACCGCATTATAAGGCGCACTGTCAGCTTTTGAGAAAATTGGAGGTTTTTAGGTGCGCCTTATAGTGCGGAAAATACGGTATTTACACGATGAGTCGGGTGTGTTTTGACCTCCGCCGAACCCGTAGGGTTCGATCGAACCCAGGTTAAGAACCACTGTCATAAGGCATTACTGTAATAGTGTAACGTTGAATAATTAGATTTTTGAGTGCGGGGGAAAAAAAAGTGCTTTGTTGTGTCATCGTCCACATCGCGGCGTCACACGAGGACACGCGACTCGCCCCCTCCCCGGCTGGCCGTCACAAACACAAACACCTCTGATTTCCCATCTCACCACCTGAGCTGTGACCTCGCCCCGAATAAACACACGTCACCCCGACAGGGGACGGGCGAGAGGACGACGGGTGGCGGCTCGATGGAAGCCCACGCTGGAGGAGGGGGGCTATCCGACAGGAACGTCCGCGGAGACGGAGAGGGAGAGACACGGAGAGACGGGGGTCACACTGATGGAGAGAGCAAAGGCGGGGGAGGGAGGATGGATGGATGGCTCGGCAGAGTGCAGCTGCACGGGGAGACCGCGGCAAAGCCGAGCTGAGACGGGGAGGCAGGAAATCAGTTGAGCAGACAGAATGTAGAGTATGTGTTGAGAGAATAAATGGAGGCCGGGGGTGAAGATGAGGCTGTGTGTGTGATCATCAGTATTCCATCTCGCTTCTCTCCTTTCCAGCTCAGACAAATGAGAGCCAACAGCAGCGAGGAAGTGAATCAGCTGAAAACAAGCTCTGCCTCGCTCAACAGCCTTCTCTTCCTCCAGTAATCTACGCCCCCCTCCCCCAGCAACCGCCATAAACATCAGCACCTGTACCCTCCACGTCAGCAGCCTGTCTAGCCTGCACCTGTAACCCTGCAGCCCCAAGGAATCCTCGCCCCACCTGTCAAAATCAACCTTGGCACCTGTGTCGTCTTCACCCGAACCGGCGACTTCTCGCCACAATGAAGCACCTGCAGCTCCGCCCTCGGCGTCACCACCTGTACCCTCACCACTAAAACCTTAAACACCTGCACCGTCTCCCCTCCAGGCCTCGCTCACCCAAACGCCACCACCTGCACCCAAGTCCTCGCCAACTAAATCCTCGGAAAACACTGACACTTAAAATTCCAACCACCTTGAACCAGGGCTGGGCGATAAAACGATATCAATATATATCGCGATAGACACGTATCCATCTTCTTCCGCTTATCCGAGGTCGGGTCGCGGGGGCAGCAGCCTAAGCAGGGAAGCCCAGACTTCCCTCTGCCTAGCCACTTCTTCCAGCTCTTCCCGGGGGATCCCGAGGCGTTCCCAGGCCAGCCGGGAGACATAGTGTACTCCAACGTGTCCTGGGTCTTCCCCGTGGCTTCCTACCCTAAACACCTCCCTAGGGAGGCGTTCGGGTGGCATCCTGACCAGATGCCCGGACCACCTCATCTGGCTCCTCTCAATGTGGAGGAGCAGCGGCTTTACTTTGAGCTCCTCCCGGATGGCAGAGCGTCTCACCCTATCTCTAAGGGAGAGCCCCGCCACCCGGCGGAGGAAACTCATTTCGGCCGCTTGTACCCGTGATCTTGTCCTTTCGGTCATAACCCAAAGCTCATGACCATAGGTGAGGATGGGTATGTAGATCGATCGGTAAATTGAGAGCTTTGCCTTCCGGCTCAGCTCCTTCTTCACCACAACGGATCGGTACAGCATAATCGATATAAAACAAAATTGCGTTCAATAAACAGAGACACTCGCTCTCTAGTAACCGAGCAACGCAGGAAGTGATCACTGATCAGTGGGAGTGACACGCTAACAGCCAATCAGGTAACAGTATCAACCATCAAGGTTGGTTGCGCCATCTTGTTGTCTGGTGGTTGATTCTTTGCATAGAGTGAGAAGAGAAAGTCAAAATGAAGATGGGATTTAAAAAAAAAAAAAGGCACCGTAGTCAGACCAATCTGGTCTGTAAATGATGCAAGGTGCTCGTCCCCACCAAGACCGCTAATGCCACACCACCTTAACCGTGCTCACCGTTTAGAGCACAGCTGTAACTTCCTGGCACTAAACCTGCAGAAAATTGTTCTCAGGTTTCTCTGCGTTTACATTTTCGCACTTCGGTTGGCTCGATCTAAAAGTTCCTAAATCGAAAAGTTCGCAAATAGGTGTTCTTGAATTGAGGTTCCCCCGGTGTTATTACCCTACAGTAGGGCTATTCAACTGGCGGCCCGAGGGCCACATCCGGCCCGCCAAATATCACCCAAATAGGCTTGATAAAACTATTCAAACTAGGGTTGCTCATATATGCAGTACTCTCTGTGGCGGGCCGTGCGTTTCCCACCTAGGCCTTCAGTGATGTCCGACTTCAATGATTACCTCTCAAAACACCACCATTTATGTCACCACATGACCATTGCTGGAGGGCTCTGAACCGAGGATGTCGTTGTGGTTTGTGCAGCCCTTTGAGACACTTGTGATTTAGGGCTATATAAATAAACATTGATTGATTGATTTGTATACTCTAGCCTTTAAATAGACCCCCCTTTGAGACCAGTTGATCTGCTGTCTCTTTTCTGCTCTGCTTCGTGGAGAGGGGGGGGGGGGGATGACACCGATTAGGTGACCACAGATGAGTCGCTAGCTGTTCAAAGTCGGGACCCGGGATGGACCACTCATCTGTGCATCAGTTGAGGACGTGTCTGCGCTGCTGACTTGTCTCCACCCAAGACAATCTCCGGCTGGCCCCACTATGGACTGGACTCTCACACTATGATTTAGATCCACTATGGACTGGACTCTCACTATTATGTTGGATCCACTATGGACTGGACTCTCACTATTATGTTGGATCCACTATGGACTGGAGTCTCACACTATGATCTAGATCCACTATGGACTGGAGTCTCACTATTATGTTAGATCCACTATGGACTGGACTGTCACACTATAATCTTGATCCACTATGGACTGGACTCTCACTATTATGTTGGATCCACTATGGACTGGAGTCTCACACTATTATTTAGATCCACTATGGACCTGGACTCTCACTATTATGTTAGATCCACTATGGACTAGACTCTCACTATTATGTTAGATCCACTATGGACTGGACTGTCACACTATAATCTTGATCCACTATGGACTGGACTCTCACTATTATGTTGGATCCACTATGGACTGGAGTCTCACACTATGATCTAGATCCACTATGGACTGGAGTCTCACTATTATGTTAGATCCACTATGGACTGGACTGTCACACTATAATCTTGATCCACTATGGACTGGACTCTCACTATTATGTTGGATCCACTATGGACTGGAGTCTCACACTATGATCTAGATCCACTATGGACCTGGACTCTCACTATTATGTTAGATCCACTATGGACTGGACTATCACTATTATGTTAGATCCACTATGGACTGGACTGTCACACTATAATCTTGATCCACTATGGACTGGACTCTCACTATTATGTTAGATCCACTATGGACTGGACTCTCACTATTATGTTAGATCCACTATGGACTAGACGCTCACTATTATGTTAGATCCACTATGGACTGGACTCTCACACTATTATGTTAGATTCACTATGGACTGGACTCTCACACTATTATGTTAGATCCACTATGGACTGGACTCTCACTATTATGTTAGATCCACTATGGACTGGACTCTCACAATATTATGTTAGATCCATTATGGACTGGACTCTCACTATTGTCCCCACATCTGCGGTCCCCTCCAAGGTTTCTCATTGTAATCCCATCGGGTTGAGTTTTTTCTTGCCCTGATGTGGGATCTGAACCGAGGATGTCGTGGCTCGTGCAGCCCTTTGAGACACTCGTGATTTAGGGTTATATAAATTATCTTTGATTGATTGATTGATTGATTGATTGAAGCACTTTCTGACGAAACATCCACATTTCGATGTCCGGCCCTTGGGCTCTTGAATCCGCGGCCCTCTTCATTATGTAGTTGAATAGTCCGGCCCTGCGGCCACCTTTACCCTACACACCTGTGCCCTCCTTCCTATCATTACCACCAGCTACTGTAACCGTCACCTTTACTGCTAAATGAAGTCGGCCAGCTCGTAATCAGACGACATTCATCTGCTTGTCATACGTGGATAATCATGTCCGCGTCCCAGGCTTTGACTCGTATTAATGCACCGCCGCCACCGATAGGTCAGCCTCACACTGCGATAAGATCTTGATGTATGCTAATCCAATCAGTCTGACATCAGCCCCATTGCCAGCCGGGCTACCTGCCGACACCGCGACTGACGGACGATCATTAGCGAGCGTACGTTTCCACATGCAGACGAAGTGACATATTGAA
>NC_084748.1:15036630-15096630 GCF_033978785.1 Entelurus aequoreus
TATATATATATATATATATATATTACAATAAACACATGTCAACAAAATATTCTAAAATATTTTTATTTATTTTTATTACTATAAAAATGACCTGTACAAAAAATTAATAAAGGCTTTAACCCAGACCTTTTCTAAAAGGTTAGGGCTGGCCTCCTTGGGGGGGGGGGGCTCGCGCTGCCATATCAGGAAGGTGCGCATGTTACCTCGGTAACATGCTTTATCAGTCTCATTCTTCAAACCCTGCTCATTGTAGCAATTAATCCTGACTTCCTCATTTTTATTCAACAAAAAAAGAAAAGAAAAAATCTGCACAAATTGTTTCATTCATTTTTGTCTTTTATATATTGTGCTCCTGAGTTATTGTAGCTGATCGAATTAAATGTATTGTTATTCATTAAATTGATTTAATTTCACTTTTCAGTATCAAATTGCTGAAGTCAGTCAAAAACATTTCATTTTTTTAAAGACTAAAGAACAATAATAATAAAGTTATTCTTTGTTGTAAGTTGATCTATATTTCTTTTGTCTTTTTTTTTTGTTTTCTTTAATGTCAATAAGGATACAACGTTATGCAGAGGTGTACTTATAACCGTTTTATAGGCAAATTGTACTATGTTTTCTTAAACCCTAACCCACGCCTGATGCTCTCTGCACTTGAATGCGCAACATCCCCGGGCCACCATATGCGGAAATAGGCTACATGTAAAAGTATCCGCCGCAAATGTCAGGTGACAAACTGTCGACATGTTTGTTGCATCACGCTGTCAGATGCTGTCAGCTCACACGGCCGCGCTCTCAGTCCCAGTGCAGAGCTTTGCATCCACGTACGCGCTGTCACATGAAAACTGTGACTTTTTGATTCCATCTCTGACTGGCAGTCGACATTAACACTCCTACACAATTCAGCTCCGCGTCCGTAACATACATATTTGTACTTTTTGTAGAAATACATTTTTGTGATGAATCTACATGCCCTGCAGCGAGTGAGCATGCACTGTGCTTCCTCCAGTCATCTGCTGAGCATTTATGCTCGACCCCAAATTTCCATATTAATTAGGAGACAGCAGCAGAATGCTCCACTATTATTATTCCTTTGTTATCCACACGCTCCCGTTCTTCCACTCGGAAACAAACAATATAACGAGAATGTCAATTGTCTCCACTGTATCTTATTTGTTCCGCGGGAAGATAAGCAATCTAAAGTAAATTAAACGAGGGAGGAAAAACCGAGCGGAGGGACGATGCAGCTGCAGCAGCGAGAAAAGAACAAAAACAACAAACAAACTCCAAAAAAAAAAAGAAAAAAGTGTTAAGTTGAATTGAAAGTGCTGTGAGGAGGATGAGCAAGTAGGTCAGCGAGGAAGGAGGAGGAGAAGAAAGGAGGAGGAGAGAAATAGGATGGGGAATTGATAAATAGATCATTGTGAGCGGGAAGATGTTCCTCCTCTTCTTTTGCTGTTTCCCACGTGCCCCCAATGTCAACCCCCCCATGATGCCACATAAACAGAATTTCTAACTCATCTGTTTACTGTAAATGAGACGCCCAAATAAGGACAACACACACACACACACACACACACACACACACACACACACACACAAGCAGCTGCACTCCACATCTTCTTTTGTTTCACTTCGAGTTTAAGTTGTCATTTTGTTGCCAAATGAGTCTCTTAGTGTTTTTTAATGGCGGATCGCACGGCTAATGCCTGAACTCGTAACACAACGACAACAGCACACAGCGGAAACCTACTGTGACGACAGCCGACTAAAACAAGCTACTGTAACAACATACAGCAAAAAAACTTTTGTAACAGCCGAGTGTTACAAGCTACTGTAACAATATACTCCAAAAAACTTCTGTAAGAGCCGACCGTAACAAGCTACTGTAACAACATACTGCAAAAAAACTTCTGTAACAAGCTACTGTAACAACATACAGCAAAAAAAAAAAATTTAACAGCCGAGTGTTACAAGCGACTGTAACAATATACTCCGAAAAACTTCTGTAAGAGCCGACCGTAACAAGCTACTGTAACAACATACTGCAAAAAAACTTCTGTAACAAGCTACTGTAACAACATACAGCAAAAAAAAAAAATTTAACAGCCGAGTGTTACAAGCGACTGTAACAATATACTCCAAAAAACTTCTGTAAGAGCCGACCGTAACAAGCTACTGTAACAACATACTGCAAAAAACTTCTGTAACAAGCTACTGTAACAACATACTGCAAAAAATTATTCTGTAACATGCTACTGTAACAACATACAGCAAAAAAAACCTTTTTTAACAGCCGAGTGTTACAGGCTACTGTAACAATATACTTAAAAAAACTTCTGTAAGAGCCGACCGTAACAAGCTACTGTAACAACATACTGCAAAAAACTTCTGAAACAAGCTACTGTAACAACATACTGCAAAAAATTCTTCTGTAACAAGCTACTGTAACAACATACAGCAAAAAACATTTTTAACAGCCGAGTGTTACAAGCTACTGTAACAATATACTCCAAAAAACTTCTGTAAGAGCCGATCGTAACAAGCTACTGTAACAACATACTGCAAAAAACTTCTGTAACAAGCTACTGTAACAACATACTGCAAAAAAAAACTTTGGTAACAAGCTACTGTAACAACATCCTGCAAAAAAACGTTTGTAACAGCCGAGTGTTACAAGCTACTGTAACAATATACTCCAAAAAACTTCTGTAAGAGCCGACCGTAACAAGCTACTGTAACAACATACTGAAAAAAAAACCTTCCGTAACAAGCTACTGTAACAACATACAGCAAAAAAAAACTTTTCTAACAGCCGAGTGTTACAAGCTACTGTAACAATATACTCCAAAAAACTTCTGTAAGAGCCGACCGTAACAAGCTACTGTAACAACATACTGCAAAAAATTCTTCTGTAACAAGCTACTGTAACAACATACTGCAAAAAATTATTCTGTAACAAGCTACTGTAACAACATACAGCAAAATACATTTTTAACAGCCGAGTGTTACAAGCTACTGTAACAATTATACTCCAAAAAACTTCTGTAAGATGCCGACCGTAACAAGCTACTGTAAGAACATACAGCAAAAAACTTCTGTAACAAGCTACTGTAACAACATACTGCAAAAAAACACTTTGGTAACAAGCTACTGTAACAACATCCTGCAAAAAAACTTTTGTAACAGCCGAGTGTTACAAGCTACTGTAACAATATACTCCAAAAAACTTCTGTAAGAGCCGACCGTAACAAGCTACTGTAACAACATATTGCAAAAATCTTCTGTAACAGGCAACTGTTAACAAGCTACTGTAACAACAGACAGCAAAAAACTTCTGTAACAGCCGACTGTAACAAGCTACTGTAACAACAAACTGCAAAAAACATATGTAACAGCCCACTGTAACAAGCTACTGTAAAAACAAACTGCAAAAAACGTCTTTAACAGCCGGCTGTAACAAGCTACTGTAACAACAAACTGCAAAAACCGTCTGTAACAGCCGGCTGTAACAAGCTACTGTAACAACATACTGCAAAAAAACTTCTGTAACAGGCAACTGTTAACAAGCTACTGTAACAACATACTGCAAACAACTTCTGTAACAGCCCACTGTAACAAGCTACTGTAACAACAAACTGCAAAAAACGTCTGTAACAGCCGGCTGTAACAAGCTACTGTAACAACAAACTGCAAAAAACGTCTGTAACAGCCGGCTGTAACAAGTTACTGTAACAACAGTCTGTAAAAGCCGACTGTAACAAGCTACTGTAACAACAAACTGCAAAAAACGTCTGTAACAGCCGGCTGTAACAAGCTACTGTAACAACAAACTGCAAAAAACGTCTGTAACAGCCGGCTGTAACAACAGTCTGTAACAGCCGGCTGTAACAAGCTACTGTAACAACATACTGCAAAAAAACTTCTGTAACAGGCAACTGTTAACAAGCTACTGTAACAACATACTGCAAAACAACTTCTGTAGCAGCCGACTGTAACAAGCTACTGTAACAACACACTGCAAAACAACTTTTGTGACAGGAAACTGTTAACAAGCTACTGTAACAACATACAGCAGGAAAAAAACGTATGTAACAGCCCACTGTAACAAGCTACTGTAACAACAAACTGCAAAAAACGTCTTTAACAGCCGGCTGTAACAAGCTACTGTAACAACATACTGCAAAAAAACTTCTGTAACAGGCAACTGTTAACAAGCTACTGTAACAACATACTGCAAACAACTTCTGTAACAGCCCACTGTAACAAGCTACTGTAACAACAAACTGCAAAAAACGTCTGTAACAGCCGGCTGTAACAAGTTACTCTAACAACAGTCTGTAACAGCCGGCTGTAACAAGCTACTGTAACAACAAACTGCAAAAAACGTCTGTAACAGCCGGCTGTAACAAGTTGCTGTAACAAGTTGCTGTAACAACAGTCTGTAACAGCCGGCTGTAACAAGCTACTGTAACAACATACTGCAAAAAAACTTCTGTAACAGGCAACTGTTAACAAGCTACTGTAACAACATACTGCAAAATCAATCAATCAATCAATCAATGTTTATTTATATAGACAACTTCTGTAGCAGCCGACTGTAACAAGCTACTGTAACAACATACTGCAAAACAACTTTTGTGACAGGAAACTGTTAACAAGCTACTGTAACAACATACGGCAGAAAAAAAACGTATGTAACAGCCCACTGTAACAACAAACTGCAAAAAACGTCTTTAACAGCCGGTTGTAACAAGCTACTGTAACAACATACTGCAAAAAAACTTCTGTAACAGGCAACTGTTAACAAGCTACTGTAACAACATACTGCAAACAACTTCTGTAACAGCCCACTGTAACAAGCTACTGTAAGAACAAACTGCAAAAAACGTCTGTAACAGCCGGCTGTAACAAGCTACTGTAACAACAAACTGCAAAAAACGTCTGTAACAGCCGGCTGTAACAAGTTACTGTAACAACAGTCTGTAACAGCCGGCTGTAACAAGCTACTGTAACAACATACTGCAAAAAACTTCTGTAACAGCCCACTGTAACAAACTACTATAACAACAAACTGCAAAAAACGTCTGTAACAGCCGGCTGTAACAAGTTACTGTAACAACAGTCTGTAACAGCCGGCTGTAAGAAGCTACTGTAACAACATACTGCAAACAACTTCTGTAACAGCCCACTGTAACAAGCTACTGTAACAACAAACTGCAAAAAACGTCTGTAACAGCCGGCTGTAACAAGCTACTGTAACAACAAACTGAAAAAAACGTCTTTAACAGCCGGCTGTAACAAGCTACTGTAACAACAAACAGCAAAAAACGTCTGTAACAGCCGGCTGTAACAAGCTACTGTAACAACATACTGCAAAAAAACTTCTGTAACAGGCAACAGTTAACAAGCTACTGTAACAACAAACTGCAAAAAACGTCTGTAACAGCCGGCTGTAACAAGTTACTGTAACAACAGTCTGTAACAGCCGGCTGTAACAAGTTACTGCAACAACAGTCTGTAACAGCCGGCTGTAAAAAGCTACTGTAATAACATACTGCAAAAAAACTTCTGTAACAGGCAACTGTTAAAAAGCTACTGTAACAACATACTGCAAAACAACTTCTGTAGCAGCCGACTGTAACAAGCTACTGTTACAATATACTGCAAAAAAAAATGTATGTAACAGGCAACTGTTAACAAGCTACTGTGACAACATACTGCACCAAAAACTTCTGTAACAGGAAATTGTTAACCAGCTACTGTAACAACATACAGCAAAAAATTTCTGTAACAGCCCACTGTAACAAGCTACTGTAACAACATACTGCACAAAAACTTTGTGAACAACCGACGGTAACAAGTTACTGTAACAACATACTGCAAAACAACTTTTGTGACAGGAAACTGTAACAAGCTACTGTAACAACATACTGCAACATCCATAATGCAGCTACCGTAATGTTACAGCCTGCTGTAACAACATACTTGGGGTGCAAAAATAAATTAGCTAAAAAGTTATCATGCTAATGTTAGCCTGCTTGCATGTAAACTGTTAATATATGTCGCATACCAAGTTATATGACTGTGTGGTCTACTGCAGCAAAATCGGTTGAAATAGTTTGCATGCTAATGCATGCTAACAGTTAACATACAAACCTCAAAACCAGTGAAGTTGGCGCAGTTTTGGGAAGCCCAGTTTAACAAGACAGTACTTAAAACACTGCAACTCTACTGAAGATGTGCTAGCTTAGACCGTCCGCCATTGCCATGATGTTAGCGTGTTAGCGTCGCTAAGAGCGGCTCGCGTCACAACTTATTTCAAAGTCATTATTTGTCACGACGCCAAGCGAGGGTTTAAATAGCGTAAGACGTGCTAAGCTGCTCTTAGCGTCATTGTTATTCAGACGCCTTAGTTAAAAGGCCAATTTCAATTAAACTCCACCTGTTACGCTTTGATCACAATGGCGTCGCTCCAGCTTCACTGTGCCCCCCCCCCCTCTCTCCCCCCCAGTCGACGTGATTTTATTTAGTCTCGTGCTCGCTCCCTCATGCTGATCTGTGCTCCCGGACCTGTCGATTCAAATTACCTGGATGATATTTCACAGCGGAGGCTTTCCTCGCATCTGCTCGCGGCGCCTTCTTTGTTCAGTCGGCGGTGCTCTGCAAGCACATCAAGCAGAAACAATAGCAATCAGTAGAAGAACACGCACGGTAAATTTACATTTGGCTTATTTCGAAAGGCCGCGCTAAGTAAGAGCGTTCAACTCTTGGTCATTTCATTGTGATCCCAACATATTCACTGCAAAAAGTCAGTTTCAAAAACAAGAAAAAAAAATACAAAAATTAGGGGTATTTTTTGAACTAAGCAAAATGATCTGCCAATAGAACAAGAAAATTCGGCTTGTCAAGAGTTTCCAAAACAAGTAAAATTAAAGCTGCAAGCAGCGTTGGTCGGGCCCGCATATTTGGCAGGTGCTAGTTGCTGAAGGATGTCAATCTATGAAATGTAGGTCTAAGTGCGACCTACATAGAAGTTTTTGTTTCATGTCTCTAAGACGTTCCTACCGGAAGTTACAAGCAGTTTTGTCTGTGTTTTCCTCCGAGGAGCAGTTTTGTCTGTGTTTTATTCCTAGGGGGCGCTAGAGTGTAATTTTGAGTTTTGGGGTTCGGTTTTTTATTAGATCGCAATTTCCGCCAGTCCTGATGTGTGTAAAAAGTTTGGTGAGTTTTGAAGTATTTTAAGGGGGTCAAATTACAGCTCAAAGAGGCAAAAAGGGGCGGTATAGCTCGGTTGGTAGAGTGGCCGTGCCAGCAACTTGAGGGTTCCAGGTTCGATCCCCGCTTCCGCCATCCTAGTCACTGCCGTTGTGTCCTTGGGCAAGACACTTTACCCACCTGCTCCCAGTGCCACCCACACTGGTTTAAATGTAACTTAGATATTGGGTTTCACTATGTAAAGCGCTTTGAGTCACTAGAGAAAAAGCGCTATATAAATATAATTCACTTCACTTCACAAAAATTAGTGTTTTTAGTAAACTTTTGTTTTGAAGGGGGTATTGCCAACTTCCTGTTGATTTTTGCTGAAGGATGTTAGTGTATGAAATCTAGCTCTAAGTCAGAACTACATAGAGGTTTTTGTTGCATGTCTCTACGACATTCGTACTGGGAGTTAGAGGACGTGTTGTCTGTGTTTTCTTCCTAGGGGGTGCTAGAGCGCAATTTTGATTTTTGGGGTTTGGGTTTTTTACTAAAGAGTTTTGTTCGCGTTTTTTTATGTGTGTGTAAAATTTGGTGAGTTTTGAAGCATGTTAAGAGGGGCAAAGTAGTCCGCAAAGCTGCGGAATAATAATAAAGAATAATAATAATAATAATAATAATAAAACCTTACAAAAACAATAGGTCCTTTTCGTCCCATTGCAAAAGGACTCCCAAAGACAAGTATGCACTTTAATTAGTGCGTACTAAATAATTTAACTTTAGCCTACTACTACAACCATATTATTTACCAGCAACATAAAGTGAAACAGAGGCAGAGGTGTCCTGCCACAGTCAGTAACAAATAAACAGAAAACAGTAGTGGTGGTAGATAGACACAGAGCTTCATCAAACATCTGATCCACTGAACAAAGAGCTCCAAAAATCTTGAACTTTAGACTGCCATCAGTTTTACTCCCTACACTTAACCATGTGTTTCCTACTGCCTGCAGACTTTGCACCCTTTGCTATATACACATGTTGTGTTTCTAATATAAATACATTTAATAAAGTAAAATACAAATAAGGCAACAAGAGAAGTATCCTACACTTCTCTTTTGTAAAGTAAATCTGAACAGCCGATATGGGCATCTACATCTACTATATGATTTGCCTGAGAAGCTGGAGAGGACACACAAAAAAATAATAATAATAATAATAATAATAATAATTTTTAATTCATTTATTTTATTTTATTTGTTTTAATTTGTGGCGGACGTAATTCTTTCGTGGCGGGCCGCCACAAATAAATGAATGTGTGGTAAACACTGGTATATATATTTATATGTGGTTATAGTGTATATATATTTTCTCATTCTGTTTTGCACACTCTTAGAGTCAACATGTGCATAGTCATGTACATAGTGTCAAGTACATAGTGTATATAGTGCATGGGTAACTTATACATCTGTGAAGGTACCATTAATGCTGAAAGGTACATACAGGTTTTGGAGCAACATATGTAATAGAATAGAATATAATGCCTTTTATTGTCACTATATATAGGTACAATGAGATTAAAAACAACTCCAGTACCAGTGCGACAGTCTACACAATATGCAAAACATAGGAAGAAAAGAAAAAGAAAAATAGTGCAAAAGGAGGTAAGGTGCACAGTCCAGTCCTGGGAACGATTTATGTTCAATGTGTTATTTACAGGAAATAAATATTATACTATATACATATATACAGAAGCATTCCGATTGTGGGTGGAAAGTAAACATTGCACACAGAGAGGTGCCATCCAAGCAACTTCTTTTTCATGGACGCCCCTGCTTATTTCAGCAAGACCGTGCCAAGCCACATTCTGCACGTGTTACAACAGCGTGGCTTCCAACATAATTTGGAGTGTTGTTGTTGTTGAAAGAAATAGGCAACGTTATGATGTGTCTGTAAAATTAACAGAGGTGTGGACTCGAGTCACATGACTTGGACTCGAGTCAGACTCGAGTCATGAATTTGATGACTTTAGACTCGACTTGACAAAATGTAAAGAGACTTGCAACTCGACTTAGACTTTAACATCAATGACTTGTGACTTCACTTGGACTTGAGCCTTTTGACTTGACATGACTTGCTACTTTCCCCAAAACCCAAAGCTTAAAAAGTTATTTGGGAGCGCTCATATTTTTAATTTTCTTCATCTGTGTCTATCAGCGTGTTGTTCCTGTCAGCTGGTGTGCTGTCAGTACAATAGCCAATCAAATTAGATCTACGTTGTTTTTATCACACAGCATTCATCCAATCAAATTGCAGGAGAACCAATGAAGAAAAGTTGCCAAAACCACACGCCAGTGAGAAACAATTATGCCAAAGTTGGTTTCGTTCGGGTATAAAAATTACGACTTGGTCAACAAAAAACGAACGGCAGTATACAAAACATGCGGTTCGAAGATTACAGACGGAGACGCAACAACTTCCAACTTCGGTGGACATTTGAAGTTGCACAAAGAAGGGTAAGTTTTGAATGTAAGATAACGTTTATTGGCTAAGTAAAGTGACTTTTATTTGCTGTGTAGTTAAATCAGTGAGGCTGCAAACTCACTGCTAACGTTATAACCATAGACATCTTCTAAGTAGACGCAGCATGGAGCGCTACTGCCTACTGGCGCAGACGAGACGCGGGCCGCCATCTTGGAGTGGTGATCCGCTCCACTCTGTGCAATTCATTTGGCAGGAGCAATGAACTGTCAGTGCATTTAATTCATCTTACCTCACTGAATACCACTCATTTTCACGCGCTTTTTTGTCATACGTGTAGCTATGATAACGGACACATGTTTTGGCATGTTTTATTATTCATAGTTTGCTTAACAGTAATATAATATTCTTATACGCTATAAGTGACCAGACGTCCGAGATCAAAACTGGGAATATAATCCCAGTAAAGGGGGAAAAAAACGGTCAGCTATTTTTAAATTGAAGAAACAATATGATTAGGTTATATATACATGCGTATATCCTACATAAAAAATGTATGAATACATTAGATATCTATAAATCTTATAGACTGTATCTCTGTTGCTGCAGCAGCAGAGAGTTTATTCTGTCTTGACACTTTGTATTGATATTTTGTATTACATTCTTCCCTTAAATGATCATGTTTACAGTGATTGTTATATATGTATTTTTTATGTATGTCGCTTTGGATAAAAGCCTCTGCCAAATACTTAAACATAAACATATATAAACACCTGAAAGTCTTTATATCAGCTAAAACCACCAATCTGTTTCACTGGATTCAGAATAAAAACAAATGCTGTCTTACCCAACAATGTTAGTATTTGAATATTGTTACTTGAAGACTTATTCCTGGTTACAATTATACTGTTAAGAAAGTATTGTCTTATACTTTGCCTAAAATGAGAATGCATCATAATCAGTGGCGGCTGGTGAAATTTGTTTTAGGTGGGGCTGAAAGTTTGTAAACCAAACCCCTGTAGGGGCGTCATCCTCCCCCAGAAGATTTATTTGTGATTTTCACATACAAATATTGAAGATCTTTGCTCCTTCTCAACTCTGTGGTAATATTCTTTTCATAAAACACAACCAATAGTACGTTAATGTTAAATCTTACTTGTGAAAAGTAATCCCCCGATTCCTATTTTCAACAGTCCGCTCATTTGAGCAGGAAAACGCTGAACACCAGCCCGGCATCTTTGTTTTCTACCTGTCAACTGTCAGTTTAGGCTGCTCGCCGGCTCCTCATCACCACTTCAAGATGGCGGTCAAATTAATCGTGTCACAGCAACCAATGCTGCGTCTACTTATAAGATGTCTATGGTTATAACGTCATTGCAAACACGGCAATATGTTGCGTCCACTGCAGTTCGCTACCTTATTCATACTTTTTGTCAAGTGATTTTTTTTAAGCAGGGCTGCATGAGGTACCTACACATAACGTTACGTTAGTCAATGTATCACACACAGTAACATAACGTTAGACGGCGGTCAGCAACACCGCATATTTTAGCCACCTACAAAAAGACAAACAGTCAAATAAAGGTCTGTTAAAATGTATACTATATTAAGAATATGTGTACATATTGCATAGGGCCCTGACATCTAAAAAGTACAACTCTGTTCATTGTTATGTTCATGTATTTGTTATGTTTTTCATGTGTACGCACACATCAACACACATACAGTATGAGATGAGATCAATGAGATAAGGTAAGAACAGAATGGAAACTGCTGTGGAACTAGTTACAATGCAATATGCCATGGAAATACAATGTTAACATTTTTGTACAAATAAGTACAGTTGCACTTGTTTTTTCAAATGTGTTTATTCTGTAAAGGAATGAGTTAAATGTTTAAAATAACTGGTTAATAGTGCTATTATGAAGTGCAATGTCAGCACTATTTTTCCTGCATTTCAAATGCACTTGTTTTAATAAATAAATACAGCGTTTTAAAAGCATACACAATCTGTGTAAATATATTAGTCTGTGGTTAAAAGGACTTGAAAGGACTCGAAACTCAAAATGCAGGACTTGGGACTTGACTTGAGACTTTCCAGTCTTGACTTTGGACGTGACTCGGGACTTGCCTGTCTTGACTCGGGACTTGACTCGAGACTTGAGGGCAAAGACTTGAGACTTACTTGTGACTTGCAAAGCAATGACTTGGTCCCACCTCTGAAAATTAATACCCCACCGTAAACTTAAAATGAGCAACATATGTAAATATTACATGTTATTATCAATGTGCTTGTTACTACATTACATATATACTTATAGGGTGTAAATAAAACCATGATGGAGGGTTTTGGATGTTTGTAAAATGTTTTATAGGCGGAATATAGCGACTCTCATTGGCTCTATTGTTAGCTGACTTTTGCTAACGTTTATTTACGAGTTACAATGGTTTTGGAGAAACATATGTTGCCATCCAAGCAACGTTATCATGGACGCCCCTGCTTATTTCAGCAAGACAATGCCAAGCCACGTGTTACAACAGCGTGGCTTCGTGGTAAAAGAGTGCGGGTACTAGACTGACCTGCCTGTAGTCCAGACCTGTCTCCCATTGAAAATGTGTGGCGCATTATGAAGCCTAAAATACCACAACGGAGACCCCCGGACTGTTGAACAACTTAAGCTGTACATCAAGCAAGAATGGGAAAGAATTCCACCTGAAAAGCTTCAAAAATTGGTCTCCTCAGTTCCCAAACGTTAACTGAGTGTTGTTAAAAGGAAAGGCCATGTAACACATGATAGATAACATCACTGCATACGGCAGCAGCTAAATTAGGAGCCTTTGTTTGCTTACTTATAAAAGAAAAGTTGTCTAGTGTGTTCACTATTTTATTTAAGGACAAACTTGCAATAAGAAACATGTTTCATGTTAAAATAAAGCCAATAACGCACATTTTTGTGGTCCCCTTTTGTTAGAAAAGTATCAAAATACATTTTGGTACTGGTACCAAAGACATCATCAGGCTCACCCACATTTTGGAGCTCAAAGTGGGTGTTCCAAAATGTGCTGAAAATCACCACTTCATTTTAGAGGGGCCCTTTGATTACTTCACCAATCAACAATCAATTACTAAGGCAGGCCTGGGCAATTATTTTGACTTGGGGGGCCAAATTTAGAGGAAAAAAAATGTGTCTGGGGGCCAGTATATCTATTTTTAGAAACATTACTACAAAATCTCACAATATAGTCGACTGAATGCTAAAAATTTTATGACAGACCGCCTTAAGAAAACAGAACTTTACATTTTTTTACTGAATGAAACACCCAGAATGTACATGAAAATAAATAATCTGGGATTTGCAATATTAACTATGAACAATAAAACACTGATTAACATATGAACCCCTTCTTGATCCACATATTTTACAATCAAGCGAAACAAAAATGCAACTAACAGCAAAATATGAGCGCGGAGGGTAAAAAAAAAAACACCTACAATCTGATATATCACTAAGCTTTTATTTTGACTTGGGGGGGCTAAATTTAGAGGAAAAAATGTGTCCGGGGGCCAGTATATCTATTTTTAGGAACACTAATACAAAACCTCACAATAATGTCTGATTGGATGCTAAAATGTTATGACAGACCGCCTTATAAAACGGAATGGAATTTTACTTTTTTTTTTAACGGAATGAGACACCCAGAATATACATGAAAATAAAGAATGTGGGATTTACAATATTAACTATGAACGATAAAACACTGAATATTGACAACATTTGAACGTCACCCCCCCTCTCCATCCACATATTTTACAATCAAGCGGAAGGCAACAAACACAGCGAAATATGAATGTAAAGAATTAAAAAAAAACACCTACTATCTAAACCAGGGGTCACCAACCTTTTTGAAACCAAGAGCTACTTCTTGGGTACTGATTAATGCGAAGGGCTATCAGTTTGATACACACTTAAATAAATTGCCAGAAATAGCCAATTTGCTCAATTTACCTTTAACTCTATGTTATGATTAATAATTAATGATATTTACACTTAATTGAACGGTTTAAAAGAGGAGAAAACACGAAAAAAATTACAATTAAATTTTGAAACAGTTTATCTTCAATTTCGACTCTTTAAAATTCAAAATTCAACCGAAAAAAAGAAGAGAAAAACTAGCTAATTCGAATCTTTTTGAAAAAAATTTAAAAAAGAATTTATGGAACATCATTAGTAATTTTTCCTGATTAAGATTAATTTTAGAATTTTGATGACATGTTTTAAATAGGTTAAAATCCAATCTACACTTTGTTAGAATATATAACAAATTGGACCAAGCTATATTTCTAACAAAGACAAATCATTATTTCTTCTAGATTTTCCAGAACAAAAATTTTAAAAGAAATTCAAAAGACTTTGAAATAAGATTTAAATGTGATTCTACAGATTTTCTAGATTTGCCAGAATAATTTTTTTGAATTTTAATCATAATAAGTTTGAAGAAATATTTTACAAATATTCTTCGTCGAAAAAACAGAAGCTAAAATGAAGAATTAAATTAAAATGTATTTATTATTCTTTACAATAAAAAAAAAATACTTGAACATTGATTTAAATTGTCAGGAAAGAAGAGGAAGGAATTTAAAAGGTAAAAAGGTATATGTGTTTAAAAATCCTGAAATCATTTTTAAGGTGGTATTTTTTCTCTAAAATTGTCTTTCTGAAAGTTATAAGAAGCAAAGTAAAAAAAATAATGAATTTATTTAAACAAGTGAAGACCATGTCTTTAAAATATTTTCTTGGATTTTCAAATTCTATTTGAGTTTTGTCTCTCTTAGAATTAAAAATTTCAGGCAAAGCGAGACCAGCTTGCTAGTAAATAAATAACATTTAAAAAATAGAGGCAGCTCACTGGTAAGTGCTGCTATTTGAGCTATGTTTAGAACAGGCCAGCGGGCTACTCATCTGGTCCTTACGGGCTACCTGGTGCCCGCGGGCACCGCGTTGGTGACCCCTGATCTAAACTATATCACTAAGCTTTAGAATTTGGTTGTAAAAATCTCCTTCCGCGTCTGTCCCTGACACCCACATTTCAGACTCTGGAAACACTCTGGGGAAACACTCCCCACCCAAAAATGCCCCTGTGCCAACTTTTTTGCAATGTGTTGCTGCCATTTAATTCTAAGTTAATGATTATTTGCAAAAAAATGTGAAGTTTCTCAGTTGGAACATAAAATATCTTGTCTATGCAGTCTATTCAATTGAATATAAGTCGAAAAGGATTTGCAAATCATTGTATTCTGTTTTTATTTACCATTTACACAACGTGCCAACTTCACTGGTTTTGGGTTGTGTCGTACAAAACGTCCTGGTGGAGGTAAAAAGCCCAAAAGCGGAGATTTAAGTCAGAAGGCTGCAAACAAAGAAAGCAGAAAAAGAAGCAATTTCACAGCACAGGTGCGAATAAAAAGTTAATGACAGACGCGTTCTCAATTTCACGGCGCTAGCATCGAGCATGTGCAGCTTCGGGGTAGAACAGCAGCCATTGTTGGTGTGATTAGGAAAAGTTATGATGTTTTTTCTGACGGTGAAGCTCTTCAAACAGCCCGTCAACGCCGTGCGGCTGCGAGCTTATTAAAAAGTTCATCTTTATGACGGCGGCGCCGACGCAAGCACGCCAGAAGGGATTTTATGAAGATCAACCGTCTCATAAATCGGACAATGTGGCGGCCTGAGTCATGACGTGATCCTCGGGAGAGCGCGAGAGGAGAGGCGGCAGAGGGAGGGGGGGGGGGGGGATTGTTGTTCTCGTTTTTATTCGTTTTAGTTTGAGTAATAAGTGTGAGCAGAAGACGAGACGCCACACTTTGCTAGCTCCATGTTAGCGTCACGCCCCCTGTCTGGCTCTCCGATGGCGGTGCTGCCATCTCTGGGAGTTTATACTAATCGGCAAAACATTGTTTTAAAGTGAAAGTACCAATGATAGTCACACACACACTAGGTGTGGTGAAATTATAATTATCCTCTGCATTTGACCCATCCCCTTGTTCACCCCCGGTCTCATGAAACATCTCAACTGCATATGCCAGATATTTGAATGTTGTTGTTTTATTTTTACATGTATATATATATACTGTATATATATATTTATATTAGGGCTGTGAATCTTTGGGTGTCCCACGATTCGATTCAATATCGATTCTTGGGGTCACGATTCGATTCAAAATCTCTTTTTTTTTTCAATTCAACACAATTCTCGATTCAAAAACGATTTTTTTCCCAATTCAAAAGGATTCTCTATTCATTCAATACATAGGATTTCAGCAGGATCTACCCCAGTCTGCTGACATGCAAGCAGAGTAGTAGATTTTTGTAAAAAGCTTTTATAATTGTAAAAGACAATGTTTTATCAACTGATTGCAATAATGTACATTTGTTTTAACTATTAAATGAACCAAAAATATGACTTATTTTATCTTTGTGAAAATATTGGACACAGTGTGTTGTCAAGCTTATGAGATGCGATGCAAGTGTAAGCCACTGTGACACTATTGTTCTTTTTTTTGTTTTTTTTATAAATGTCTAATGATAATGTCAATGGGGGATTTTTAGTCACTGCTATGTTGAAATTGTAACTAAAATTGATACTGTTGTTGATAATATTCATTTTTGTTTCACTTCTTTTGGTTTGTTCTGTGTCGTGTTTGTGTCTCCTCTCAATTGCTCTGTTTATTGCACTTCTGAGTGTTGCTGGGTCGGGTTTGGTTTTGGAATTGACATCGTGACATCATTGAGTAATTTGCATAATTTACTACAATGATATGATTTTCTCTAAAAAGGCTCAAAAAATGTATACTTACTAATTAATAATAACAGTTTTGTTTTAAAGATCCATCATCCATCCATCCATTTTACAATATAATTAAAACACTTTATGTACATATTTATATACAGATTTGAACAATAAGTTATTCATTGAAAGATATTTATTCATTGTGGTTCTTACAAAAAATATATCTTATAAAATATAAAAGCTTTAGCCTACTACTACAACCATATTATTTACCAGCAACATAAAGTGAAACAGAGGCAGAGGTGTCCTGCCACAGTCAGTAACAAATAAACAGGAAACAGTAGTGGTGGTAGATAGACACAGAGCTTCATCAAACATCTGATCCACTGAAAAAAGAGCTCCAAAAATCTTGAACTTTAGACTGCCATCAGTTTTACTCCCTACACTTAACCATGTGTTTCCTACTGCCTGCAGACTTTGCACCCTTTGTTATACACACATGTTGTGTTTCTAATATAAATACATTTAATAAAGTCAAATACAAATAAGGCAACAAGAGAAGTATCCTACACTTCTCTTTCGTAAAGTACATCTGAACAGCCGATATGGGCATCTACATCAACTATATGATTTGCCTTAAAAACTGGAAAGGACCAAAAAAAAAAAAGATTTTTTTATTTTAATTTTATTTTAATTTTTTTATTTTATTTTATTTGTGGCGGACGTAATTCTTTCGTGGCGGGCCGCCACAAATAAATGAATGTGTGGGAAACACTGATATATATACATACATATATATAAAACCATTTAAACAATAAATTACTCAAATTTGTTTTCATGTAAAAAAAAACAATTTTCAAGGAGTAGCCGTTTTTATTTTGCCATGGGGGGTGCCACGACTAATTACATGCGGGGGAAACCCTGGAGTAGTATATAGTACTTTTAACATTTGTTTAGTTATTGTGTATTATTGACTGTTTTGATCAGACACTTGCATGTAATACAAGTGAATTAGGAACTAGTTGAAATATTGTGTTGATACTGTTACACTGTCCATAGCACTCACCATAAATAAATAGAAACATGCAGTTAATACATGTGATCAGTATCGGTAATGGTATCGGGCGATCCCGCTCATGAATGATCGGTATCGGCAGCCTAGAGCCTTGGTGGGAACCTCCCTACTGGTAATTACTAGGTCTGTAGTAGTGGCTGTACACATGACAACATGCTATGTAAGACTTTTATTGTATTTAGACAATTTTCCAGCCCATTTTGCACAAATTTGACACACCTGTGATGGTATCGTGTTAAACTGTGCGAGAAATTTCAAGTCAGTCGGACTTCAGCCCTTTGTGCGCAGCGCTACAGGGGTGGACGCCAGCTTACGCAAACAAAATAGATCATCTGTAATCAGCGTTTTACAAGGCAGGAGTTATAATCCTAAATGTTTTGGTTTAATAAAACAAGAGCATAATTAGCAGAGGGATTTGGGATCAGAGCAGAGAAAAATGTTGTTGTTCCTCGCCGTGACATTAAATGGAAGTCAAAGCGGCGGGGGAATGTCCCTGGCGTCCTCTGCGCCACAAGCCAGCCCACGTTGCTCGCCGGCTGGACAAACACCAGCCCTTTAATCTCCTAATAAAAGACAACAGCATTATATTGACTTCATAAGCCAGCTCTTTTTTTACGAGACAACACCAGTGGTCCTTTTAGGTCGTTTGAAGTAGAAACACGTATGTACTTCACTTTAAAAAGCTTTATCTCAATAGTTATACATTTACATTGCAAATATGCTCATCCAATTAATAAAAGACAAGACAAATGAGCTACTGGGAAGCAACACACTATTTCTAGAGTTGTTGGTGAAAGCCTGACAGAGCAGAACATGATACAGTACAAATACTATATGTATATGTACTGCACACAAAAGGGCTGAAAATGTGTCAAAACACACACCCTTGCAGTGTTGGCCGTGCTATCATTTTTGTGACATATACACCCCTGGGTGGCGCTCTTATCCAAGCGCCGGGAGTCGTATTGACTTGGCATTTCTTCGCAAAAACTACCTCCCTGTGCCTTAAAGGTGTTTTACCCGATCACCGTGAAACTTGGTGCACAGCTTTAGGCGACACCTGTGTCACATCTGGGCAAAAACATGGCCGCTGTCAAGCGAAAAACCTGACTGCACGTTTCCACTAGAGATGTCCGATAATATCGGACTGCTGATATTATCGGCCGATAAATGCTTTAAAATGTAATATCGGAAATTATCGGTATCGGTTTCAAAAAGTAAAATGTATGACTTTTCAAAACGCCGCTGTACGGAGTGGTACACAGACATAGGGAGAAGTACAGAGCAGTTGCGTCTCCCAGTCATACTTGCCAACCCTCCCGGGAGACTCCCGAATTTCAGTACCCCTCCCGAAAATCTTCCGGGGCAACCATTCTCCCGAATTTCTCCCGATTTCCACCCAGACAACAATACTGGGGGCGTGCCTTAAAGGCACTGCCTTTGCGTGCCGGCCCCCTCACATAATATCTACGTATTCGCATACGTCGTCATACATAGACGTTTCCAACCGGAAGTTTAGCGGGAAATTTAAAATTGCACTTTATAAGTTAACCCGGTCGTATTGGCATGTTGCAATGTTAAGATTTCATCATTGATATATAAACTATCAGACTGCGTGGTCGGTAGTAGTGGCTTTCAGTAGGCCTTTAACGTCATGCCCAGGACAACCCAAGGACTACAAAGCGGAGAGAATGCAGGATCTTCCCAAGTTCCAGACGACCTCTTTTTGAACCTCCTTTTTCAACAGTATTACGAACCTCTTTTTGAACTGTTTTACGAACCTCTTTTTGAACTCTTTTACGACCTTTTCTGTGAACTGTTTACAACCTTTTCTTTTGAACTGTTGTAAACAAAGGCGATGGCTGTTTACGGCCTCGTCCCTTAGAAGCAGCTGTTGACATGTGGTCAGAGAAAGTCCAAATAAAAGAAGGAGGCGTGCAATCTTTTGGCGGAGCGTAATGACACTGTACAAGGGTACAGATGTCCAAGCGTCTCTCCTCAAATTGAGCCAAATTGAATTCTGTCTCTGTTTAATTCTTTGCTTCTTGTCTTGTTTAATAGATGTCATCAGTGTTTGAACCTGACACTCCTAGTGCCCCAAGACCCCATAGAGGAGCCTCCACTGCCGGATGCACTTTAACGTCATGCCCAGGACACTAGTACCGGTATACCTACTATAAAGATGCCTGTGTTACTAAAGGAGCCAGCAGCAAAGAGAGGTGGGCACAAAACGAATTTAGAAAATAGATACAAATGGTTTATCTGTACTGTATTGGCCTTGAGAAAGGTGAAGTTGCAGTATCTGTATCGGCCTACCTAGTCATTGAAACGTTAAGTCTGTCAGTATTACATGTATGCTGGCATGTCTTACAAAGCAGTGTGCGTACACCTGCGCCTTTAAGACGGACCAAGTCGCTCCCTCGTGCCCTTGTTCGTCCGTGATTGACGGGCCAGATTTCTGGGAGACACGCGGACGTCCTCCTACCTCTGCATCCGTCGTTCATTGAAATGTCATTTAGTCGGCCAATTACGCGGCAAGAGCAGCAGGTGAGCCCTCAGCTGGCACCAATCAATGACCGTAATCCCTCCTAATCAGCCAATTAACATTCCATTATGGCCGTGAGATCTCGCACGCGATAAAAAAAAAAAAAGCGGCGCGGAACATGGTCACGTCTCCTTTGAAGGCCCACGGAGGACATGCAGGTGTTCGTCCTATTCTAAAAAAAAATAGATAAATACCGGCAAGGAGAATAAAGGCATGAAAGGGGACGCCACACGGCTACAGTAGAGTAGAACACGCTGCAAGGACACAGCAAAGAGATCTTTCTTTAGAAATGATAACAAAAAGCCTTCAGGAGGTGACAGGGTTGTTGTTTTTTCTTGCACTAGCAAACAGCACACTCTTTGTCTGCAGACATCTTTTCATGTAAACATTTGTGATTTTTCTGTATATATATATATACAGAAAAATCACAAATGTGTGTGTATTTGTAGATACAGTACGCTATGTTCTTGAGAACCGGCATCTTCTGCTGTAGACTTTTTTTTTTGTTTGTTTATTTCTTGTCAGAGTTGCACATTTGGTTAAAAAATATAGTCAAGTTATGCAAAACACCAACTCTGGTTCTGAGGAAAATATATAGACTGCATTGCATAAACCAGGGGAGTCCAAACTTTTGACTTGGGGGCCGGAAGCTGACTCTTTTATATATATATATATATATATATATATATATATATATATATATATATATATATATATATATATATATATGTATATATATATATATATACACATTGTATATTAATATATATATATACACATTGTATATATATATATATATATATATATATATACACACATTGTATATATATATATATAAATATACTGTATATATATACACTGTATATATATATAGTATATATATATACACTGTATATATATATATATATACACTGTATATATATATATATATATATATATATATATATATATATATATATATATATATATATATATATATATATATATATATATATATATATATATATATATATAAGGGCTGTGAATCTTTGGGTGTCCCACGATTCGATTCAATATCGATTCTTGGGGTCACGATTCAATTCAAAATCGATTTTTTTTTTAAAAAAATTATAAATGTCTAATGATAATGTCAATGAGGGATTTTTAACCACTGCTATGTTGAAATTGTAACTAATATTGATACTGTTGTTGATAATATTCATTTTTGTTTCACTACTTTTGGTTTGTTCTGTGTCGTGTTTGTGTTTCCTCTCAATTGCTCTGTTTATTGCAGTTCTGAGTGTTGCTGGGTCGGGTTTGGTTTTGGAATTGGATTGCATTGTTATGGTATTGCTGTGTATTGTTTTGTTGGATTGATTAATTAAAAATAAAATAAAATAAAAAATGTATATTTAAATTACAATTTAAATTAAATAAATAAATAAATAAATAAATAAATAAATAAATAATATAAAAAAATAGATTTTCTTTAAATGAGAATCGATTCTGAATCGCACAACGTGAGAATCGCGATTCGAATTCGAATCGATTTTTTCCCACAAACCTAATAATATACATATATATATATATATATTGTATGTATATTTTAGACCAGTTGATCTGCCGTTTCTTTTCTTTTCTTTTCTACTCTGCTCCCAACCCGGGGTGGACCGCTAGCCTGTCCATCAGATGGGGACATCTCTACGCTGCTGACCTGTCTCCACTCGGGTCACTAGAGGCAGGGGAGGCACGGCCTCACCTGACATCATGGAAAGAAAAAAAAAAGTAAAAAGAAAAAAAAATTAATTAAATTGTTATATGTATCCAGTGATTATACTAAAGTTATTTTTTATTTAACTTCACCAGTTTTAGATTATTTTTATTTTTATTTTCACATTTGCCGTTCAAATACTGAGAAGAGACGGTGCGGTGATCAGCAGCCAGTTGAGGCACGTCACTGCGTTGTGCCTCAACATGGATTGTGCACAATGACTCGGCTAACTGCTGGCCTGCTGTGCAGTGAGAGCGTATTGCTATATGAATTATATTATACATTTCCATAGTTTAGTTAGATGAGGTATATAATGTACAGTGTATTTTGTAAACAACTGTATGTGTGTAACGTATTTCTTGTGGTGAGCGATCATAAAACTGCTGCGAAGACGCACTGTGAGAGGCTCGTCTCATAACCCCGCGTCCTGGTGCCAAGCACCTCCGCCGCAGAATGCACCGCCCGACGGGAGCGCCACACCAACCAAAGCCCACACCCAAACCCTCCACGTGCAAGACCGAATCCACCCAAAAAAAAGTCACTTAACAAGAAGCCAAAAAGTGCAAAAACAACAATGCTCGCGAGTCGCGCTGGAGGAGCCGCGAACGACCGCAGGGACACAACATTGGGTACACCTGCAGACTGCAGCACGGATTTAATATTTCATTCATTCACAACTCTTCCAACACGAACACCACTGTTCCCGCACTTATAAGTAAAGGTAAGACCATAATAACGTTTTTTTTATTAAATGTGCTTTTTTGTGTGCTACAGTTTGTAAGTGTAAAGTTAAAGTTAGGTTAAAGTACCAATGATTGTCACACACACACTAGGTGTGGTGAAATTTGTCCTTTGCATTTGACCCATCCCCTTGTTCACCCCCTGGGAGGTGAGGGGAGCAGTGGGCAGCAGCGGCGCCGTGCCTGGGAATAATTTTTGGTGATTTAACCCCCAATTCCAACCCTTGATGCTGAGTGCCAAGCAGGGAAGAATGCTGGTATGAGCTTGTAAACATAAACCGTTAACTGCTGCCAATCAAATGGTGAATAAGATACTCTTTAGGTTTCATATGTTTGTAAATCTGACTGTGATGAAGTCAGTGCCTCACCTGACATGAACCTCACCGCACGCCACTGATATATATAGTATATATGTATATACAGTCCAAAAGTTTGGACACACCTTCTCATTCAATGCATTTTCTTTATTTTCATGACTATTTACATTGTAGATTGTCACTGAAGGCATCAAAACTATGAATGAACACATGTGGAGTTATGTACTTAACAAAAAACGATGAAATAAGTGAAAACATGTTTTATATTCTAGTTTCTTCAAAATAGCCACCCTTTGCTCTGATTACTGCTTTGCATACTCTTGGCATTCTCTCGATGAGCTTCAAGAGGTAGTCACCTGAAAGGATATTCACTTCACAGGTGTGCTTGAAGCTCATCGAGAGAATGCCAAGAGTGTGCAACTTCTGCTTTTTTCCGACGAAGAAAAAAAATCAAACGTTTTAGCGAACGCATTTTTTATTGATATCGATTACATGACTATTGCGATACATGTTATCGTTTTATCGCCACGCCCTAGTGTTGACATAAGCAAGTTTGTATTTTTTATTTATGTATTTATTTTATTTCCTTTTTTTCTGTATATATTTAGGTATTCACGCCTAAAAACAACCCTTTTTTATTTATTTGCATACCGTAAATTTCGGGCTGTAAGCCGTTCCTATTTGATCCCTTCGGCTTATAAAGCGGTGCGGCTAATTTATGGATTTTTTCTCGCTAACGGCCATAATATTTTTCGCTAAACACAAGCAGAGACACTGAAATTGAGTGTTGTTATTTGTGCTATGGCGCCATCTTTTGGAAAAGTTCACTCACTGCAGGTTTTGCACGGTTGAAAATGTACTTCCTGTTTTACTGCCTTGAAATGGAAGCAAAACCGTCCATAGCGTTTCTGCTCGAAAGGATTCTGCATTCAGCACTCCAAGCAACGTTTGTAAGTTTTACAATTATTCCATACTCAACCATTCCATGTGTGATGTCTGTACGAGTGTTTTCATGCATATTTGTACGTGCTATTGTAATGTAATGAAGCCAGCGTCGTTAGCATTAGCTAATATGCTAATGCATTTACGAGTGTCTGTGTTAGTATTATTAACTTACAAGGGAATTATTTTTGTGTTGTTTCCGTTTCGTAAATTCACCAAAAACGTCCCCGTAGAGTTATTGAGTCTGTTTAGCTTATTGGAGAGCTAGCTTCTGCAGCTAGTGGGTCCATGACGATGACTTCTGTTTTGTTCGATCGGCTGTTTTACTGCCGTGTGACAGACACCCTTTGGAAACAATTAAGGTATGTAAATAAACATTTAAAAAATATGTTTGTGTGTATAAAGCTGCGGCTTATAGTCTAATATATGGGAATAAAATGTTTCTTTTAAAATGTTGTGGGTGTGGCTTATATAATAGTGTGCTCTATAGCAGTGTTTTTTAACCACTGTGCCGCGGCACACTAGTGAGCCGTAAAATACAGTCTGGTGTGCCGTGGGAGATTATCTAATTCCACCTATTTGGGTTAAAAATATTTTTTGCAAACCAGTAATTATAATCCGCAAATAATGTGTTGTTATTGAGTGTCTGTACTGTCTGGAGATCGGCAGACTTACCACGTAATACTCTTCCATATCAGTAGGTGGCAGCAGGTAGCTAATTGCTTTGTGGATGTCGGAAACAGCGGGAGGAAGTGTGCAGGTAAAAAAGGTGTCTAATGCTTAAACCAAAAATAAACAATGTCACGACGTGGGGGTTTTTGCATCTTACTGTGAAGATTGTTCTCCCAGGACGCAAACGGACTATTCCGGACAAAGGTAGCAGGTAGGAACATATTTATTCTTGACTCTCAAATAGGGGAAAACAAGAAGGCGCACAAGGCGGAGGCACAACTTAACGCAGGAAACAAAAACTAACACTTAGCCTGAACTATGGACATGAAACAAAAAGTTGCTAACTGTGGCATGAATAAACAAAACTTACTTGGCAAGGCACGAGCAGCATGAACTAAGCATGAAACAATCAGCATGAACTATGGTATCTCCAGAAAACAAGCATGAACAGAGCAGGCGCAAGAATACAAGCACGAACAGAGCATGAAAAGAACAATGTCGCCAGCCGACTAACTGGCAACGACAGGCTTAAATAATAGTCTCCTGATTAGAAACAGGTGTGTCCCGAACGCAAGAGGCAGGTGAAAATCATAAGTCGTCATGGAAACTAAAACAAACAAGGGTGCTCAAAAACAGGAACTAATGGGGTCTTAAACTAACAGAAAATAACAAAAAACATGATCCAGACCACAGATCATGACAAAACAAAAAGTGAGTGCCCCTAAGAAAAGGCATTGAAGCTTAGGGAAGGCTATGCAGAACGAAACTAAAACTGAACTGGCTACAACGTAAACAAAAACAGAATGCTGGATGACCGCAAAGACTTACTGTGGAGCAAAGACGGCGTCCACAAAGTACATCCGAACATGACATGACAATCAACAATGTCCCCACAAAGAAGGATAAAAACAACTGAAATATTCTTGATAGCTAAAACAAAGCAGGTGTGGGGAATAGCGGTCAAAGAAGAAATGAAACTGCTACAGGAAAATACCAAAAAAAGAGAAGAAGCCACCAAAATAGGAGCGCAAGACAAGAACTAAAACATGACACACAGGAAAACAGCAAAAAACTCAAAATAAGTCACGGAGCGATGTGACAGGTGGTGACAGTACACCTACTTTGAGACAAGAGCTATAGTGATGCATGCTTGGTTATGCTTTAAAGTCATATCCAACAATTGTGACAGCGACTTTTTATCGTCAATATCGGCTGCTGAGTTTCATTTTTTAATGATTTCTGATGGTGGTGTGCCTCCGCATTTTTTCAATGAAAAAAATGTGCCTTGGCTCAAAAAAGGTTGAAAAACACTGGAAAAAGCAGTAAATGTTTTCATATAATGTATACATAATACATGTATTACAATTCCGCCAGCCATAATCTGACATGTATTTTAGTCCACAGCCCCTCAAAAGAAGGACAATAATTGTTTGCCGCCAGCTGAAAGAAAAAAAAAGGCGAAGGTAGTGAAGGAACCAGGCGGGGATCAAACCTGCGCCATAAAAAGCCCTCATGAATACACAGCACGGCAATGAAAGGAAGCAGCGGATGAAAGAGGAGATTTGTCCCCAAGTTTACACCGAAGACGGCGCCAAGACGTGCTCGATGCTGAGCGAAAGCGCTCGCCCAACGAAAACACCGGGTGGGGTTATGGCAGGATGGCGCCACGTTGTCACGGCAACAGCATCACAACAGCAAGGGTGCGTCTTTGTGTCAAAGACGCGGCGTCGCTGAAGGCAGGCCGACAGACAACACAACAACTACACCCGAGCAGACAGCAAGAATATTGTGGCAATTGTGTGTCAGGGTGCCACATAAACGCTCCACGTCGGAATAAAGCGAATCAATCATGGTAACAATAACGCACAATCCAGTGCAGTCACGCGGCGTCTCCAACAAACCCTGACGCTGCGGCCGACGGGCTGCTTGTGCTTGCGTTACGTAAGCGCATGAACTCTTCGCACTGCTTCTCAGTGTGTCTGTGACAGACACACAAACGTGTGTGTGTGTGTGTGTGTGTGTGTGTGTGGTGTGGACTGCATTGCGTTGAAGTGCTGTAGCACACACCCAGACTGGAGAACACTACTGTACATCTGCCTTAATTGAACTCCACTCAAGCATAAATTAGTCCACAACGCCAGCACTGCACTTTCTGCTGTCCGCGTGTATGTCTGTCTGTGTGTGTGCGTGTGCGTGTGTGTGTGTGTGTGTGTGTGTGTGTGTTAAAGTTAAAGTACCAATTGATTGTGATTCTCACACAAAATATTCCCACAAAGAACAATGACCTCACAACAAAGGTGGGAAGTCAAGGCACACACACACACACACACACACACACACACACACACACACACACACACACACACACACACACACACACACACACACACACACACACACACACAATGAGTGGCCTTGTGTTTGGAGTGTCCGCCCTGAGATCGGTAGGTTGTGAGTTCAAACTCCGGCCGAGTCATGCCAAAGACTATAAAAATGTGACCCATTACCACCCTGCTTGGCACTCAGCATCAAGGGTTTGGAATTGGGGGTTAAATCACCAAAAATGATTCCCGGGCGTGTCCACCATTGCTGCTCACTGCTCCCCTCACCTCCCAGGGGGTGATCAAGGGTGATGGGTCAATAATTTTGCCACACCTAGTGTGTGTGTGACTATCATTGGTAATTTAACTTAATTAGGTGTGGTGAAATCTGTCCTCTGCATTTGACCCATCACCCTTGATCACCCCTCTGGGAGGTGAGGGGAGCAGCGGGCAGCAGCGGTGGCTGCGCCCGGGAATCATTTTTGGTGATTTAACCCCCAATTCCAACCCTTAATGCAGGGAGGTAATGGGTCCCATTTTTATAGTCTTTGGTATGACTCGGCTGGGGTTGGAACTCACAACCTACCGATCTCAGGGCGGACACTCTAACCACTAGGCCACTGAGTAGGTGTGTGTGTGTGTGTGTACCTTGACTTCCCACCTTTACTGTGAGGTCATTGCTCTTTGTGGGAATATTTTTGGCAAAGCCTAGAGTGAGCTTCTTTCACCACATTAGACTTTACGTGGTTGTTAGAAGGCCTACCCACACACACACGCACGTGCACACACACACACACACACACACCTCTTCATGAGGTGAAGCTATTTTTGTTTTTTTTTGCTGCCTTCTTAACACACAACCAAAGCTTCCAAACTCCATTCCCACACCTCAGTCTCCATCATCTGTGATTTTTCTTTGTCTTTTTGCCTGGTGTGACGCTAACACTGAAGAAAATAAGAGATGACGAACACAGAACCATTATCATGGGACTTTGTAGCGCTTAGCGCCGTAACCAGCCTCCCTGTCCCGGCTGCTCAGTACAACATGTCACATGCAACAACACGTGTTTTGTATTTGATGTACTGTACATTCTATTGTTTTTCATGTGGTAATAAAAAAAACATCACATTTCTGCCCAGAGAGATACGTCGTGGTTGTCTACACTCGAATACCGTGGCACCTCCATTTACAAACCGAATTGGTTTTAGAACGTGGTTCCTAAACTGAAAAGTTTGTATAGTAAGGCAGAGTTCCATATAAGAAACAATGTAAAGATGAATAATTGCTACTAGCTTCGACAAATGTGCCTATTTTAGTTTTTTTTTAAAAGCACACTTTGAGGACACAATAAAGCAGAGGTCCCCAAACTACGGCCCGCGGGCCAGATACGGCCCGCCAGCGTCCAAAATCCGGCATGCGGGTAGTCCCAAGTAAAAAAAACAACATTATTTTTATATATTTTTTGGGAATTATTATTTTTTTAGACAGGTCTTTCTAGCCCGTCCATCAATCCATTTTCTACCGCTTGTTACTCTCGGGGTCTCCTAGCCACTCAGGCAAATCATTTTGCCTAAAAATGCCTTTTCCCAATGATAACGTGACATCATCACGCTCGCGCCGGCAAGTGCACGCTCTTTCAGTCAATTTGTGCACGAGAGAGAAAAATGGCATATATACATATATATATATATATATATATATATATATATATATATATATATATATATATATATATATATATATATATATATATATATATATATATATATATATATAATATATGAATAGCCTTTATTTCTAAGAACAAGAATAGACTGTCGAGTTTCAGATGAAAGTTCTCTTTTTCTGGCCATTTTGAGCGTTTAATTGACCCCACAAATGTGATGCTCCAGAAACTCAATCTGCTCAAAGGAAGGTCAGTTTTGTAGCTTCTGTAACAAGCTAAACTGTTTTCAGATGTGTGAACATGATTGCACAAGGGTTTTCTAATCATCAATTAGCCTTCTGAGCCAATGAGCAAACACATTGTACCATTAGAACACTGGAGTGATAGTTGCTAGAAATGGGCCTCTATACACCTATGTAGATATTGCACCGAAAACCAGACATTTGTAGCTAGAATAGTCATTTACCACATTAGCAATGTATAGAGTGTATTTCTTTAAAGTCAAGACTAGTTTAAAGTTATCTTCATTGAAAAGTACAGTGCTTTTCCTTAAAAAATAAGGACATTTCAATGTGACCCCAAACTTTTGAACGGTAGTGTGTATATATATATATATATATATATATATATATATATATATATATATATATATATATATATATATATATATATATATATATATATATATATATATATATATATATATATATATATGTATGTATGTATGTATGTATGTATGAATGTATGTATGTATGTATGTATGGATGTATGGATGGCCCGGGCCAAATTATTTGAACCCAATGCGGTCCCTGGGTCAAAGAGTTTGGGGACCCCTGCCATAAAGTGTATAAATAGGCTGGTACTGGTGATTCTGATTCTTTGTGCAAGTATACCTAATATGTCTGCTAAAATAAATAAAAAATATGCATTTCAATCAAAAAAATGTCTCATACCATAAATAATACAAGACAGAGTTGTTTATTTATTTTAAAATCTGAAGTATATTGAGGTAAACCGTCAAGCTTATAAAAAAAATCTGGGCAAATTCATACAAAATACACAAAAAGTGTATTTTATAAACCATAAATAAAGAAAATGAGTAAAATAATAAAAGCATTAAAATTCATGTATTATTGAGAACTGGCATTGGCATAAAAAATTATGCTTATTTCGGCAAGACAATGCCAAGCCACATTCTGCACGTGTTACAACAACGTGGCTTCGTAGTAAAAGAGTGCAGGTACTAGACTGGCCTGCCTGTAGTCCAGACCTGTCTCCCATTGAAAATGTGTGGCGCATTATGAAGCCTAAAATACCACAACGGAGACCCCCGGACTGTTGAACAACTTAAGCTGTACATCAAGCAAGACAGGGAAAGAATTCCACCTAAAAAGCTTCAAAAATTGGTCTCCTCAGTTCCCAAATGTTTACTGAGTGTTGTTAAAAGGAAAGGCCATGTAACACAGTGGTAAAAATGCCCCTGTGCCAACTTTTTTGCAATAGGTTGCTGCCATTAAATTCTAAGTTAATGATTATTTGCAAAATAAAATAATTTTTCTCAATTTGAACATTAAATATCTTGCCTTTGCAGTCTATTCAATTGAATATAAGTTGAAAAGGATTTGCAAATCATTGATTTCTGTTTTTATTTAAGAATTACACAACGTGCAAACTTCACTGGTTTTGGGTTTTGCATTATGTAAACAACGCAACAACAACGCACGTGCCGAGACAAAGGTCACGTTCTTGCTCTGAGAACGTTAACGACCATGTCGCTGCAAAAAAATACCTCATATTGAGTAACAAAATAAACAAAACCTGGTGAATGGTGACAAAAGAAACACAACGAAACACCGAAGAGTGGCGACCGAGTAACAGGATGTCACTTAGTGGGCCCCGCCTCTCCAAAATGAATCCCTAAAATATCCAGCGGCATGCAAAATAAATGATTGATCAAACGTTCGAGACACGCGTCGCACATTTGGCTCGATCTAAAACTTCGTAAACCGAAAAGTTCGGGGTTCGTACATCGGGGTTCCATTTCACGGCCAAACAAAAAGGGGAATGAAAGTAGCCCTGATTAGAGGACTTTGGGCCGACAAGATTTCGACAGCGGACTTCAGACTTAAAGTGTTTGAGTCAGCAGGCGACACTTTTATCGGAACAAAGAAGTCTGGACTGGAGAGACATTAAAGGATGTAAAAAAAAGCCTGAGTGTTCTAAAAGCTTCAGCGGCTGTAAGACAGGTTAAATAGAGTCCACCCATGTCATTTAGATTGCATTCACAGAGGAAACTCAGCATGGAAACCTTCTGGAGGCTGAACATCTTTTTTTTTCCTTCCTTCCATCCACCTTCAGTTCAGAAACGCCACATGTCTATTTACCCCCCCTCCCATTTCTGGCTCCAGTGGACACATGTCAGCTCTAAGCTTCAAAAAGTACATGTACTTTCTTTTTGCTTCATTAAAACTCAGCTCCATAGCAACCGCGCTAAACACGGTCTCCTCGTTAGCAATAACCAATTAGCATCCTGCACCCATCTCTTAAAAGAAGCAAACCAGGTTTAAAAAACAACATATTTTAAAACTTTCTGGGGTTATTATCATACACATAGGCAAGAACTCTGTTTATTTTGAATTCTATGTGACATTAAATGGCCATGAAAAACCATGGGAATTGCATTAGGAACCCAACATTTGTTCTGGTACATTTCCTAATGTGTTTTCCAGCACTTTTGCTCGTTCCCCCGAATGTTTACTCACATTGTTCCCATAATTTGATCTTGTATGTTTTCTATACTTCTATACTCCCAGAATTGATTTAAGTGTGTTTCTTAACACTGTCACCAGATTTTGTTGCAGCATGTTTCCTAACATTGTTTCCAGAATGTGTTCCAATATGTTTCTTAACATTGTTCCCAGAATTTGTTTTAGTATTGTTTTCTCATACTGTTCAGTTTGTTTTAGTATGCTTTTCTAACATTGTTATTAGAATTTGTACTTGTATGTTTTTTAACATTGTTCCCAGATTTTGTTTTCCTATTTTTTCTAACACTGTTCCCAAAGTTTGTTTTAGTATGTTTCCAAACATTGCTCCCAAAATTTGTTTCAGTAGGTTTGCGAACATTTCCCCCAGATTTTGTTATAGTGTTTTCTAACATTGTTTGTAGAATTTGTTATCGTATGCTTCCGAACGTTGTTCCCAAAATTTGTTTTAGTGTTTTTTCTGATACTGTACCCAGAGTTTGTTTTAATATGTTTTCTAACATTGTTCCTAGAATTTGCTTTAGTATGCTTCCTAACATTGTTCCCAGAATTTGTTTTAGAATTTTTTTCTAACCCTGTTCCCAGAGTTTGTTTTAGTATCTGTTTTAATGCTGTTCCCAGAGTTTGTTTTAGTATGTTTTCTAACATTGTTCCCAGAATTTGTTTTAGTATGTTTTCTAACATTGTTCCCAGAATTTGATTTAGTATGTTTTCTAACATTGTTCCTAGAATTTGTTTTAGTATGTTTCTTAACATTGTTCCCAGAATTTGATTTAGTATGTTTTCTAACATTGTTCCCAGAATTTGTTTTAGTAGGTTTTCTAACATTGTTTGCAGAATTGTTTTAGTAAGTTTTCTAACATTGTTCCAAGAATTTGATTTAGTATGTTTTCTAACATTGTTCCTAGAATTTGTTTTAGTATGTTTCTTAACATTGTTCCCAGAATTTGATTTTAGTATGTTTTCTAACATTGTTCCCAGAATTTGATTTAGTATGTTTTCTAACATTTTTCCCAGAATTTGTTTTATTATGCTTCCCAACATTGTTCGCAGAATTTGTTTTAGTATGTTTTCTAACATTGTTCCCAGAATTTGTTTTATTATGCTTCCCAACATTGTTTGCAGAATTTGTTTTAGTATGTTTTCTAACATTGTTCCCAGAATTTGTTTTAGTATGTTTTCTAACATTGTTCCCAGAATTTGTTTTAGTTGTTCCAAGAATTAGATTTAGTATGTTTTCTAACATTGTTCCCAGAATTTGATTTAGTATGTTTTCTAACATTGTTCCCAGAATTTGATTTAGTATGCTTCCCAACATTGTTCCCAGAATTAGTTTTAGTATGTTTTCTAACATTGTTCCCAGAATTCTATTTAGTATGTTTTCTAACATTGTTCCCAAAATTCAATTTAGTATGTTTTCTAACATTGTTCCCAGAATTAGATTTAGTATGTTTTCTAACATTGTTCCCAGAATTAGATTTAGTATGTTTTCTAACATTGTTCCCAGAATTTGATTTAGTATGTTTTCTAACATTGTTACCAGAATTTGTTTTAGTATGTTTTCTAACATTGTTCCAAGAATTTGATTTAGTATAATTTCTAACATTGTTCTCAGAATTTGATTTAGTATGTTTTCTAACATTGTTCCCAGAATTTGTTTAGTATGTTTTCTAACATTGTTCCGAGAATGTTTTAGTAGGTTTTCTAACATTGTTTGCAGAATTTGTTTTAGTATGTTTTCTAACATTGGTCCAAGAATTTATTTAGTATGTTTTCTAATATTGTTCCCAGAATGTGTTTTAGTATGTTTTCTAACATTGTTCCCAGAATTTGTTTAGTATGTTTTCTAACATTGTTCCAAGAATTTGATTTAGTATACGGCTTCCTCCCACCTCCAAAAACATGCACCTGGGGATAGTTTGATTGGCAACACTAAATTGGCCCTAGTGTGTGAATGTGAGTGTGAATGTTGTCCGTCTATCTGTGTTGGCCCTGTGATGAGGTGGCGACTTGTCCAGGGTGTGCCCCGCCTTCCGCCCGATTGTAGCTGAGATAGGCTCCAGCACCGCCCGCGACCCGAAGGGAATAAGCGGTAGAAAATGGATGGATGGATAATTTCTAACATTGTTCTCAGAATTTGTTTTAGTATGTTTTCTAACATTGTTCCAATAATTTGATTTAGTATGCTTCCCAACATTGTTCCTAGAATTAGTTTTAGTATGTTTCTTAACATTGTTCCCAGAATTCGATTTAGTATGTTTTCTAATATTGTTCCCAGAATTTGTTTTAGTATGTTTTCTAACATTGTTCCAATAATTTGATTTAATATGCTTCCCAACATTGTTCCTAGAATTAGTTTTAGTATGTTTCTTAACATTGTTTGCAGAATTGTTTTAGTAAGTTTTCTAACATTGTTCCATGAATTTGATTTAGTATGTTTTCTAACATTGTTCCTAGAATTTGTTTTAGTATGTTTCTTAACATTGTTCCCAGAATTTGATTTAGTATGTTTTCTAACATTGTTCCCAGAATTTGATTTAGTATGTTTTCTAACATTTTTCCCAGAATTTGTTTTATTATGCTTCCCAACATTATTCGCAGAATTTGTTTTAGTATGTTTTCTAACATTGTTCCCAGAATTTGTTTTATTATGCTTCCCAACATTGTTCGCAGAATTTGTTTTAGTATGTTTTCTAACATTGTTCCCAGAATTTGTTTTAGTATGTTTTCTAACATTGTTCCCAGAATTTGTTTTAGTTGTTCCAAGAATTAGATTTAGTATGTTTTCTAACATTGTTCCCAGAATTTGATTTAGTATGTTTTCTAACATTGTTCCCAGAATTTGATTTAGTATGCTTCCCAACATTGTTCCCAGAATTAGTTTTAGTATGTTTTCTAACATTGTTCCCAGAATTCTATTTAGTATGTTTTCTAACATTGTTCCCAAAATTCAATTTAGTATGTTTTCTAACATTGTTCCCAGAATTAGATTTAGTATGTTTTCTAACATTGTTCCCAGAATTAGATTTAGTATGTTTTCTAACATTGTTCCCAGAATTTGATTTAGTATGTTTTCTAACATTGTTACCAGAATTTGTTTTAGTATGTTTTCTAACATTGTTCCAAGAATTTGATTTAGTATAATTTCTAACATTGTTCTCAGAATTTGATTTAGTATGTTTTCTAACATTGTTCCCAGAATTTGTTTAGTATGTTTTCTAACATTGTTCCGAGAATGTTTTAGTAGGTTTTCTAACATTGTTTGCAGAATTTGTTTTAGTATGTTTTCTAACATTGGTCCAAGAATTTATTTAGTATGTTTTCTAATATTGTTCCCAGAATGTGTTTTAGTATGTTTTCTAACATTGTTCCCAGAATTTGTTTAGTATGTTTTCTAACATTGTTTCAAGAATTTGATTTAGTATACGGCTTCCTCCCACCTCCAAAAACATGCACCTGGGGATAGTTTGATTGGCAACACTAAATTGGCCCTAGTGTGTGAATGTGAGTGTGAATGTTGTCCGTCTATCTGTGTTGGCCCTGTGATGAGGTGGCGACTTGTCCAGGGTGTGCCCCGCCTTCCGCCCGATTGTATCTGAGATAGGCTCCAGCACCGCCCGCGACCCCGAAGGGAATAAGCGGTAGAAAATGGATGGATGGATAATTTCTAACATTGTTCTCAGAATTTGTTTTAGTATGTTTTCTAACATTGTTACCAGAATTTGTTTAGTATGTTTTCTAACATTGTTCCAATAATTTGATTTAGTATGCTTCCCAACATTGTTCCTAGAATTAGTTTTAGTATGTTTCTTAACATTGTTCCCAGAATTCGATTTAGTATGTTTTCTAATATTGTTCCCAGAATTTGTTTTAGTATGTTTTCTAACATTGTTCCAATAATTTGATTTAATATGCTTCCCAACATTGTTCCTAGAATTAGTTTTAGTATGTTTCTTAACATTGTTCCCAGAATTTGATTTAGTATGTTTTCTAATATTGTTCCCAGAATTTGTTTTAGTATGTTTTCTAACATTGTTACCAGAATTTGTTTAGTATGTTTTCTAACATTGTTCCAATAATTTGATTTAGTATGCTTCCCAACATTGTTCCTAGAATTAGTTTTAGTATGTTTCTTAACATTGTTCCCAGAATTGGATTTAGTATGTTTTCTAATATTGTTCCCAGAATTTGATTTAGTATGTTTTCTAACATTGTTCCCAGAATTTGTTTTATTATGCTTCCCAACATTGTTCACAAAATTTGTTTTAGTATGTTTTCTAACATTGTTCCCAAAATTTGTTTTATTATGCTTCCTAACATTGTTCGCAGAATTTGTTTTAGTATGTTTTCTAACATTGTTCCGAGAATTTGATTTAGTATGTTTTGTAACATTGTTCCCAGAATTTGTTTTCGTATGTTTTCTAACATTGTTCCCAGAATTTGTTTTAGTTGTTCCAAGAATTAGATTTAGTATGTTTTCTAACATTGTTCCCAGAATTTGATTTAGTATGTTTTCTAACATTGTTCCCAGAATTTGATTTAGTATGCTTCCCAACATTGTTCCCAGTATTAGTTTTAGTATGTTTTCTAACATTGTTCCCAGAATTCGACTTAGTATGTTTTCTAACATTGTTCCCAGAATTCGATTTCGTATGTTTTCTAACATTGTTCCCAGAATTCAATTTAGTATGTTTTCTAACATTGTTCCCAGAATTAGATTTAGTATGTTTTCTAACATTGTTCCCACACTTAGATTTAGTATGTTTTCTAACATTGTTCCCAGAATTTGATTTAGTATTTTTTCTAACATTGTTACCAGAATTTGTTTTAGTATGTTTTCTAACATTGTTCCAAGAATTTGATTTAGTATAATTTCTAACATTGTTCTCAGAATTTGGTTTAGTATGTTTTCTAACATTGTTCCGAGAATGTTTTAGTAGGTTTTCTAACATTGTTTGCAGAATTTGTTTTAGTATGTTTTCTAACATTGGTCCAAGAATTTGATTTAGTATGCTTCCCAACATTGCTCCTAGAATTTGTTTTAGTATGTTTTCTAACATTGTTCCCAGAATTTGTTTAGTAGGTTTTCTAACATTGTTCCAAGAATTTGATTTAGTATGTTTTCTAACATTGTTCCCAGAATTTGTTTAGTAGGTTTTCTAACATTGTTCCAAGAATTTGATTTAGTATGTTTTCTAACATTGTTCCCAGAATTTGTTTAGTATGTTTTCTAACATTGTTCCAAGAATTTGATTTAGTATGTTTTCTAACATTGTTCCCAGAATTTGTTTTATTATGCTTCCCAACATTGTTCACAAAATTTGTTTTAGTATGTTTTCTAACATTGTTCCCAAAATTTGTTTTATTATGCTTCCTAACATTGTTCGCAGAATTTGTTTTAGTATGTTTTCTAACATTGTTCCGAGAATTTGATTTAGTATGTTTTGTAACATTGTTCCCAGAATTTGTTTTCGTATGTTTTCTAACATTGTTCCCAGAATTTGTTTTAGTTGTTCCAAGAATTAGATTTAGTATGTTTTCTAACATTGTTCCCAGAATTTGATTTAGTATGTTTTCTAACATTGTTCCCAGAATTTGATTTAGTATGCTTCCCAACATTGTTCCCAGTATTAGTTTTAGTATGTTTTCTAACATTGTTCCCAGAATTCGACTTAGTATGTTTTCTAACATTGTTCCCAGAATTCGATTTCGTATGTTTTCTAACATTGTTCCCAGAATTCAATTTAGTATGTTTTCTAACATTGTTCCCAGAATTAGATTTAGTATGTTTTCTAACATTGTTCCCACAATTAGATTTAGTATGTTTTCTAACATTGTTCCCAGAATTTGATTTAGTATTTTTTCTAACATTGTTACCAGAATTTGTTTTAGTATGTTTTCTAACATTGTTCCAAGAATTTGATTTAGTATAATTTCTAACATTGTTCTCAGAATTTGGTTTAGTATGTTTTCTAACATTGTTCCGAGAATGTTTTAGTAGGTTTTCTAACATTGTTTGCAGAATTTGTTTTAGTATGTTTTCTAACATTGGTCCAAGAATTTGATTTAGTATGCTTCCCAACATTGCTCCTAGAATTTGTTTTAGTATGTTTTCTAACATTGTTCCCAGAATTTGTTTAGTAGGTTTTCTAACATTGTTCCAAGAATTTGATTTAGTATGTTTTCTAACATTGTTCCCAGAATTTGTTTAGTAGGTTTTCTAACATTGTTCCAAGAATTTGATTTAGTATGTTTTCTAACATTGTTCCCAGAATTTGTTTAGTATGTTTTCTAACATTGTTCCCAGAATTTGATTTAGTATGTTTTCTAACATTGTTCCCAGAATTTGTTTTATTATGCTTCCCAACATTGTTCACAAAATTTGTTTTAGTATGTTTTCTAACATTGTTCCCAAAATTTGTTTTATTATGCTTCCTAACATTGTTCGCAGAATTTGTTTTAGTATGTTTTCTAACATTGTTCCGAGAATTTGATTTAGTATGTTTTGTAACATTGTTCCCAGAATTTGTTTTCGTATGTTTTCTAACATTGTTCCCAGAATTTGTTTTAGTTGTTCCAAGAATTAGATTTAGTATGTTTTCTAACATTGTTCCCAGAATTTGATTTAGTATGTTTTCTAACATTGTTCCCAGAATTTGATTTAGTATGCTTCCCAACATTGTTCCCAGTATTAGTTTTAGTATGTTTTCTAACATTGTTCCCAGAATTCGACTTAGTATGTTTTCTAACATTGTTCCCAGAATTCGATTTCGTATGTTTTCTAACATTGTTCCCAGAATTCAATTTAGTATGTTTTCTAACATTGTTCCCAGAATTAGATTTAGTATGTTTTCTAACATTGTTCCCACAATTAGATTTAGTATGTTTTCTAACATTGTTCCCAGAATTTGATTTAGTATTTTTTCTAACATTGTTACCAGAATTTGTTTTAGTATGTTTTCTAACATTGTTCCAAGAATTTGATTTAGTATAATTTCTAACATTGTTCTCAGAATTTGGTTTAGTATGTTTTCTAACATTGTTCCGAGAATGTTTTAGTAGGTTTTCTAACATTGTTTGCAGAATTTGTTTTAGTATGTTTTCTAACATTGGTCCAAGAATTTGATTTAGTATGCTTCCCAACATTGCTCCTAGAATTTGTTTTAGTATGTTTTCTAACATTGTTCCCAGAATTTGTTTAGTAGGTTTTCTAACATTGTTCCAAGAATTTGATTTAGTATGTTTTCTAACATTGTTCCCAGAATTTGTTTAGTAGGTTTTCTAACATTGTTCCAAGAATTTGATTTAGTATGTTTTCTAACATTGTTCCCAGAATTTGTTTAGTATGTTTTCTAACATTGTTCCAAGAATTTGATTTAGTATACGGCTTCCTCCCACCTCCAAAAACATGCACCTGGGGATAGGTTGATTGGCAACACTAAATTGGCCCTAGTGTGTGAATGTGAGTGTGAATGTTGTCCGTCTATCTGTGTTGGCCCTGTGATGAGGTGGCGACTTGTCCAGGGTGTGCCCCGCCTTCCGCCCGATTGTAGCTGAGATAGGCTCCAGCACCGCCCGCGACACCGAAGGGAATAAGCGGTAGGAAATGGATGGATGGATAATTTCTAACATTGTTCTCAGAATTTGTTTTAGTATGTTTTCTAACATTGTTCCCAGAATTTGTTTAGTATGTTTTCTAACATTGTTTTCAGAATTTGTTTTAGTATGTTTTCTAACATTGTTCCCAGAATTTGTTTAGTATGTTTTCTAACATTGTTCCCAGAATTTGTTTAGTATGTTTTCTAACATTGTACCCAGAATTTGTTTTAGTATGTTTTCTAACTTTGTTCCCAGAATTTGTTTTAGTATGTTTTCTAACATTGTTCCAAGAATTTGATTTAGTATTTTTTTTAATATTGTTCCCAGAATTTGATTTAGTATGTTTCTTAACATTGTTTCAAGAATTTGATTTAGTATGTTTTTTAATATTGTTCCCAGAATTTGTTTTAGTATGTTTCTTAACATTGTTTCAAGAATTTGATTTAGTATGTTTTCTAATATTGTTCCCAGAATTTTTTTATTATGCTTCCCAACATTGTTCCCAGAATGTTTTAGTATGTTTTCTAACATTGTTCCCAGAATTCGATTTAGTATGTTTTCAAACATTGTTTCCAGAAATTGATTTAGTATGTTTTCTAACATTGTTCTCAGAATTTGATTTAGTATGCTTCCCAACATTGTTGCCAGAATTTGTTTTAGTATGTTTTCTAACATTGTTCCCAGAATTTTTTTAGTAGGTTTTCTAATATTATTTGCAGAATTTGTTTTAGTATGTTTTCTAACATTGTTCCAATAATTTGATTTAGTATGCTTCCCAACATTGTTCCTAGAATTAGTTTTAGTATGTTTCTTAACATTTTTCCCAGAATCTGATTAAGTATGTTTTCTAATATTTTTCCCAGAATGTGTTTTAGTATGTTTTCTAACATTGTTCCAAGAATTTGATTTAGTATAATTTCTAACATTGTTCTCAGAATTAGTTTTAGTATGTTTTCTAACATTGTTCCAGAATTTAATTTGTTTTTCCCAACATTGTTCCAAGAATTTGTTCCAGTATGTGTCTTAACATTGTCCGCAGAATTAGTTTTAGTATGTTTCTTAACATTGTTTGCAAAATGTGTTCTTGTATACAGTATTACTTAACATTTTCCCCATAATTTATTCTTGTATATTTTCTAACATTGTTCCCATAAGTTGTTCTAGTATATTTCCTAACATTGTTCCCTTAAGTTGTTCTATTATATTTCCAAACATTTTTCCCAGAATTTGATTTAGTATGTTTTCTAACATTGTTCCCAGAATTTGTTTAGTATGTTTTCTAACATTGTTCCAAGAATTTGATTTAGTATAATTTCTAACATTGTTCTCAGAATTTGTTTTAGTATGTTTTCTAACATTGTTCCCAGAATTTTTTTTAGTAGGTTTTCTAACATTGTTTGCAGAATTTGTTTTAGTATGTTTTCTAACATTGTTCCAATAATTTGATTTAGTATGCTTCCCAACATTGTTCCTAGAATTAGTTTTAGTATGTTTTCTAATATTGTTCCCAGAATTTGTTTTAGTATGTTTTCTAACATTGTTCCAAAAATTTGATTTAGTATGCTTCCCAAGATTGTTCCTAGAATTAGTTTTAGTATGTTTCTTAACATTTTTCCCAGAATTTGATTTAGTATGTTTTCTAATATTGTTCCCAGAATTTGTTTTAGTATGTTTTCTAACATTGTTACCAGAATTTGTTTAGTATGTTTTCTAACATTGTTCCAAGAATTTGATTTGGTATAATTTCTAACATTGTTCTCAGAATTTGTTTTAGTATGTTTTCTAACATTGTTCCCAGAATTTTTTTTAGTAGGTTTTCTAACATTGTTTGCAGAATTTGTTTTAGTATGTTTTCTAACATTGTTCCAATAATTGGATTTAGTATGCTTCCCAACATTGTTCCTAGAATTAGTTTTAGTATGTTTCTTAACATTTTTCCCATAATTTGATTTAGTATGTTTTCTAATATTGTTCCCAGAATTTGTTTTAGTATGTTTTCTAACATTGTTACCAGAATTTGTTTAGTATGTTTTCTAACATTGTTCCAAAAATTTGATTTACTATCATTTCTAACATTGTTCTCAGAATTTGTTTTAGTATGTTTTCTAACATTGTTACCAAAATGTGTTTAGTATGTTTTCTAACATTGTTCCAAGAATTTGATTTAGTATAATTTCTAACATTGTTCTCAGAATTTGTTTTAGTATGTTTTCTAACATTGTTCCCAGAATTTTTTTTAGTAGGTTTTCTAACATTGTTTGCAGAATTGGTTTTAGTATGTTTTCTAACATTGTTCCAATAATTTGATTTATTATGCTTCCCAACATTGTTCCTAGAATTAGTTTTAGTATGTTTCTTAACATTGTTCCCAGAATTTGATTTAGCATGTTTTCTAATATTGTTCCCAGAATTTGTTTTAGTATGTTTTCTAACATTGTTCCAATAATTTGATTTAGTATGCTTCCCAACATTGTTCCTAGAATTAGTTTTCGTATGTTTCTTAACATTGTTCCCAGAATTTGATTTAGTATGTTTTCTAATATTGTTCCAAGAATTTGATTTAGTATCATTTCTAACATTGTTCTCAGAATTTGTTTTAGTATGTTTTCTAATATTGTTCCCAGAATTTGTTTTAGTATGTTTTCTAACATTGTTCCAATAATTTGATTTAGTATGCTTCCCAACATTGTTCCTAGAATTAGTTTTCGTATGTTTCTTAACATTGTTCCCAGAATTTGATTTAGTATGTTTTCTAATATTGTTCCAAGAATTTGATTTAGTATCATTTCTAACATTGTTCTCAGAATTTGTTTTAGTATGTTTTCTAACATTGTTCCCAGAATTTTTTTGTAGGTTTTCTAACATTGTTTGCAGAATTTGTTTTAGTATTTTTTCTAACATTGTTCCAATAATTTGATTTAGTATGCTTCCCAACATTGTTCCTAGAATTAGTTTTAGTATGTTTCTTAACATTGTTCCCAGAATTTGATTTAGTATGTTTTCTAATATTGTTCCCAGAATTTGTTTTAGTATGTTTCCTAACATTGTTCCAATAATTTGATTTAGTATGCTTCCCAACATTGTTCCTAGAATTAGTTTTAGTATGTTTGTTAACATTGTTCACAGAATTTGATTTAGTATGTTTTCTAATATTGTTCCCAGAATTTGTTTAGTATGTTTTCTAACATTGTTCCAATAATTTGATTTTGTATGCTTCCCAACATTGTTCCTAGCATTAGTTTTAGTATGTTTCTTAACATTTTTCCCAGAATTTGATTCTGTATGTTTTCTAAAATTGTTCCTAGAATTTGTTTGTATGTTTTCTAACATTGTTACCAGAATTTGTTTAGTATGTTTTCTAACATTGTTCCAAGAATTCGATTTAGTATAATTTCTAACATTGTTCTCAGAATTTGTTTTAGTATGTTTTCTAACATTGTTCCCAGAAATTTTTTTTGTAGGTTTTCTAACATTGTTACCAGAATTTGTTTAGTATGTTTTCTAACATTGTTCCAATAATTTGATTTAGTATGCTTCCCAACATTGTTCCTAGAATTAGTTTTAGTATGTTTCTTAACACTGTTCCCAGAATTTGGTTTAGTATGTTCTCTAATATTGTTCCCAGAATTTGTTTTAGTATGTTTTCTAACATTGTTACCAGAATTTGTTTAGTATGTTTTCTAACATTGTTCCAATAATTTGATTTAGTATGCTTCCCAACATTGTTCCTAGAATTAGTTTTAGTATGTTTCTTAACATTGTTCCCAGAATTCGATTTAGTATGTTTTCTAATATTGTTCCCAGAATTTGTTTTAGTATGTTTTCTAACATTGTTCCAATAATTTGATTTAATATGCTTCCCAACATTGTTCCTACAATTAGTTTTAGTATGTTTCTTAACATTGTTCCCAGAATTTGATTTAGTATGTTTTCTAATATTGTTCCCAGAATTTGTTTTAGTATGTTTTCTAACATTGTTACCAGAATTTGTTTAGTATGTTTTCTAACATTGTTCCAATAATTTGATTTTGTATGCTTCCCAACATTGTTCCTAGAATTAGTTTTAGTATGTTTCTTAACATTTTTCCCAGAATTTGATTCCGTATGTTTTCTAATATTGTTCCCAGAATTTGTTTTAGTATGTTTTCTAACATTGTTACCAGAATTTGTTTAGTATGTTTTCTAACATTGTTCCAAGAATTCGATTTAGTATAATTTCTAACATTGTTCTCAGAATTTGTTTTAGTATGTTTTCTAACATTGTTCCCAGAATTTTTTTTTGTAGGTTTTCTAACATTGTTACCAGAATTTGTTTAGTATGTTTTCTAACATTGTTCCAATAATTTGATTTAGTATGCTTCCCAACATTGTTCCTAGAATTAGTTTTAGTATGTTTCTTAACATTGTTCCCAGAATTTGATTTAGTATGTTTTCTAATATTGTTCCCAGAATTTGTTTTAGTATGTTTTCTAACATTGTTACCAGAATTTGTTTAGTATGTTTTCTAACATTGTTCCAATAATTTGATTTAGTATGCTTCCCAACATTGTTCCTAGAATTAGTTTTAGTATGTTTCTTAACATTGTTCCCAGAATTCGATTTAGTATGTTTTCTAATATTGTTCCCAGAATTTGTTTTAGTATGTTTTCTAACATTGTTCCAATAATTTGATTTAATATGCTTCCCAACATTGTTCCTAGAATTAGTTTTAGTATGTTTCTTAACATTGTTCCCAGAATTTGATTTAGTATGTTTTCTAATATTGTTCCCAGAATTTGTTTTAGTATGTTTTCTAACATTGTTGCCAGAATTTGTTTAGTATGTTTTCTAACATTGTTCCAATAATTTGATTTTGTATGCTTCCCAACATTGTTCCTAGAATTAGTTTTAGTATGTTTCTTAACATTGTTCCCAGAATTTGATTTAGTATGTTTTCTAATATTGTTCCCAGAATTTGATTCAGTGTGTTTTCTAATATTGTTCCCAGAATTTGTCTTAGTATGTTTTCTAACATTGTTACCAGAATTTGTTTAGTATGTTTTCTAACATTGTTCCAAGAATTCGATTTAGTATAATTTCTAACATTGTTCTCAGAATTTGTTTTAGTATGTTTTCTAACATTGTTCCCAGAATTTTTTTTTGTAGGTTTTCTAACATTGTTACCAGAATTTGTTTAGTATGTTTTCTAACATTGTTCCAATAATTTGATTTAGTATGCTTCCCAACATTGTTCCTAGAATTAGTTTTAGTATGTTTCTTAACATTGTTCCCAGAATTTGATTTAGTATGTTTTCTAATATTGTTCCCAGAATTTGTTTTAGTATGTTTTCTAACATTGTTACCAGAATTTGTTTAGTATGTTTTCTAACATTGTTCCAATAATTTGATTTAGTATGCTTCCCAACATAGTTCCTAGAATTAGTTTTAGTATGTTTCTTAACATTGTTCCCAGAATTCGATTTAGTATGTTTTCTAATATTGTTCCCAGAATTTGTTTTAGTATGTTTTCTAACATTGTTCTAATAATTTGATTTAATATGCTTCCCAACATTGTTCCTAGAATTAGTTTTAGTATGTTTCTTAACATTGTTCCCAGAATTTGATTTACTATGTTTTCTAATATTGTTCCCAGAATTTGTTTTAGTATGTTTTCTAACATTGTTACCAGAATTTGTTTAGTATGTTTTCTAACATTGTTCCAATAATTTGATTTAGTATGCTTCCCAACATTGTTCCTAGAATTAGTTTTAGTATGTTTCTTAACATTGTTCCCAGAATTCGATTTAGTATGTTTTCTAATATTGTTCCCAGAATTTTTTTTTGTAGGTTTTCTAACATTGTTACCAGAATTTGTTTAGTATGTTTTCTAACATTGTTCCAATAATTTGATTTAGTATGCTTCCCAACATTGTTCCTAGAATTAGTTTTAGTATGTTTCTTAACATTGTTCCCAGAATTTGATTTAGTATGTTTTCTAATATTGTTCCCAGAATTAGTTTTAGTATGTTTTCTAACATTGTTACCAGAATTTGTTTAGTATGTTTTCTAACATTGTTCCAATAATTTGATTTAGTATGCTTCCCAACATTGTTCCTAGAATTAGTTGTAGTATATTTCTTAACATTGTTCCCAGAATTCAATTTAGTATGTTTTCTAATATTGTTCCCAGAATTTGTTTTAGTATGTTTTCTAACATTGTTCCAATAATTTGATTTAATATGCTTCCCAACATTGTTCCTAGAATTAGTTTTAGTATGTTTCTTAACATTGTTCCCAGAATTTGATTTAGTATGTTTTCTAATATTGTTCCCAGAATTTGTTTTAGTATGTTTTCTAACATTGTTACCAGAATTTGTTTAGTATGTTTTCTAACATTGTTCCAATAATTTGATTTTGTATGCTTCCCAACATTGTTCCTAGAATTAGTTTTACGGTAGTATGTTTCTTAACATTTTTCCCAGAATTTGATTCAGTGTGTTTTCTAATATTGTTCCCAGAATTTGTTTTAGTATGTTTTCTAACATTGTTACCAGAATTTGTTTAGTATGTTTTCTAACATTGTTCCAAGAATTCGATTTAGTATAATTTCTAACATTGTTCTCAGAATTTGTTTTAGTATGTTTTCTAACATTGTTCCCAGAATTTTTTTTGTAGGTTTTCTAACATTGTTACCAGAATTTGTTTAGTATGTTTTCTAACATTGTTCCAATAATTTGATTTAGTATGCTTCCCAACATTGTTCCTAGAATTAGTTTTAGTATGTTTCTTAACATTGTTCCCAGAATTTGATTTAGTATGTTTTCTAATATTGTTCCCAGAATTTGTTTTAGTATGTTTTCTAACATTGTTACCAGAATTTGTTTTAGTGTGTTTTCTAACAGTGTTCCAATAATTTGATTTAATATGCTTCCCAACATTGTTTCTAGAATTAGTTGTAGTATGTTTCTTAACATTGTTCCCAGAATTTGATTCAGTATGTTTTCTAAGATTGTTCCCAGAATGTGTTTTAGTATGTTTTCTAACATTGTTACCAGAATTTGTTTAGTATGTTTTCTAACATTGTTCCAAGAATTTGATTTAGTATAATTTCTAACATTGTTCTCAGAATTTGTTTTAGTATGTTTTCTAACATTGTTCCAGAATTTGATTTGTTTTTCCCAACATTGTTCCAAGAATTTGTTCCAGTATGTGTCTTCACATTGTCCGCAGAATTAGTTTTAGTATGTTTCTTAACATTGTTTGCAAAATGTGTTCTTGTATACAGTATTTCTTAACATTTTTCACATAATTTATTCTTGTATATTTCCTAACATTGTTCCCTTAAGTTGTTCTAGTATATTTCCAAACATTGTTCCCTTAAGTTGTTCTAGTATATTTTCTAACATTGTTCCCTTAAGTTATTCTAGTATATTTCCAAACATTGTTCCCTTAAGTTGTTCTAGTATATTTTCTAACATTGTTCCCTTGAGTTGTTCTAGTATATTCCCAAACATCGTTCCCAGAATTAGTATTTCTGATCTGGGTTCCCCCAGAGCGAAAATGCACATCTGTTAAATGTGTTTTGCAAGTCATACGAGAGTCTCCCAGTTAAACGGCCGTGTGGACGATGGGGGCCCGGGAGGCGGACGTGAAGACCCCGTTGCCCCCGGCAGCAGAGCGCTCTTAAGGAAGCCTGTTGCTTTGCTAGCAGCCTGTGGCGATGCATTAAATATGTAAAGTCATTTGGCCCCGCGTCGCTGTGGAGAGCCCGAGCGGGAAGCGAGTGGGCTATCATGACCGCCGCCTCGCCGCCACAGTAGAGTGGGATGATTTGAACCTGGCGGTGACTGCCCACTGCGTGGTGGAGCAAAAAGCAATAGGTGTGAGCTTTCAGTCAGTCTTGATGTCGCTCAGCGAGTAGGACAATCTTGTTTAAGCACTTTAAATATGACCACAGAATAAATTGGTTGTCCTTATGAATAATACATCTCTCCTTGTTGTTTGGTGAACAAGCATCCAGTAGTTAATGAGAACGTGCTCATAAAAAAACACAAAAAAAACTACTGAAATGAAAATTTTTTATTTAAACGGGGATAGCAGATCTATTCTATGTGTCATACTTGATCATTTCGCGATATTGCCATATTTTTGCTGAAAGGATTTAGTAGAGAACAACGACGATAAAGATCGCAACTTTTGGTATCTGACAAAAAAAAGCCTTGCCCCTACCGGAAGTAGCGTGACGTAGTCAATTGAACATTTCCGCAAAGTTCCCTATTGTTTACAGTGATGGCGGCCAGAAGTGAGAGCGATTCGGACTGAGAAAGCGACGATTTCCCCATTAATTTGAGCGAGGATGAAAGATTTGTGGATGAGGAAAGTGCAAGTGAAGGACTAGTGGGGAGTGGAAGCGATTCAGATAGGGAAGATGCTGTGAGAGGCGGGTGGGACCTGATATTCAGCTGGGAATGACTACAACAGTAAATAAACACAAGACATATATAGACTCTATTAGCCACAACACAACCAGGCTTATATTTAATATGCCACAAATTAATCCCGCATAACAAACACCTAGGTGTTTGTTATGCTAGCTCCTAGCTCCCGTCCATATAACCGGCCAATACAATTCAAACATCTGCACAACACACACAATCACTCAGCCCAAAGGACCGTTCACCTAACCCAAGGTTCATAAAGCTTATATATTTACCCAAAGTTACATACGTGACACGCACGTACAGGCAAGTGATCAAATGTTTGGAAGCGCAGCTGCGTACTCACGGTAGCACGTCTGCGTCTGTGTATCCAAATCAAAGTAATCCTGGTAAGAGTCTGTGTTGTCCCAGTTCTCTACAGGCGTCTGTGTATCGAAGTCAAAGTCCTCCTGGTAAGAGTCTCTGTTGTCCGAGTTCTTCGATCTTGACTGCATCTTTCGGGAATGTAAACAATGAAACACCGGCTGTGTTGTGTTGCTGACTTCCCTCGCAAAATACTCCGCTTCGCACCGACAACTTTCTTCTTTGCTTGCTCAGCTTCTTTCTCCATAATGCAATGAACAAATAGCAACAGATTCACCAACACAGATGTCCAGAATACTGTGGAATTATGAAATGAAAACAGAGCTATTTTGTATTGGCTTCAATGGGCTACCGATACTCCTGTTTCACTGGCTACGTCACGCGCATACGTCATCATCCAAAGGAGTTTTCAACCGGAAGTTTAGCGGGAAATTTAAAATCGCACTTTATAAGTTAACCCGGCCGTATTGTCATGTGTTGCAATGTTAAGATTTAATCATTGATATATAAACTATCAGACTGCGTGGTCGGTAGTAGTGGGTTTCAGTAGGCCTTTAACATGTTTCTTCTATTGTTGTTTCCAGAAATGTGCGGGAAACTCTTATTCCATTTTTTTTTATTGGAGCTCTAATGCACAATCATCAACACTAGAGATGTCCAATAATGGCTTTTTTGCCGATATCCGATATTCCGATATTGTCCAACACTTAATGACCGATTCCGATATCAACCGATACCGATATATACAGTCGTGGAATTAACACATTATTATGCCTAATTTTGTTGTGATGCCCCGCTGGATGCATTAAACAATGTAACAAGGTTTTCCAAAATAAATCAACTCAAGTTATGGAAAAAAATGCCAACATGGCACTGCCATATTTATTATTGAAGTCACAAAGTGCATTATTTTTTTAAACATGCCTCAAAACAGCAGCTTGTTGTAAGCAGCAAACGTCATGACCACAAAACGTGGCAACGACGTTATAGGCACAAACGGTAGTAAACATGAAGAGTTGTGAGCGAGAAAACGTCAGAAGCATGTGGCAAACACGAAATGTCGTAACATTGTAACCACGTTGTAAGCATGAAAACGTCGTAACAATTAAACGTGAGAATAGTTGTAAGCATGGAACTTCGTAAAAATGGAACATAACCACAAAACGTCGTAACCACGTTGTAAGCTGCAAACGTCATGACCAAAAAACGTGGTAATGACGTTATAGGCACAAACGGTACTAAACATGAAGAGTTGTGAGAGAAAAAACGTTGTAAGCACGTGGTAAACACAAAATATTTTAACCTTGTAACCATGTTTTAAGCATGAAACGTCGTAAGAATGAAACATAACCACAATACATCATAACTACCCGGTAGTTGTAATCAGCAAATGCCATGACTACAAAACATGGTAATAACGTTATAGGCACAAAAGATGGTAAACATGAAAAGTTGTGAGTGAGAAAATGTTGTAAGCACGTGGTAAACTCGAAACGTTTTAACCTTATAACAACGTTGCAAGTATGAAACGTCGTAACAATGAAACATAACCACAAAACGTCATAACCAAGTTGTAAGCAGCAAACACCATGACCACAAAACATGGTAACAACATTATAGGCACAAAAGGTAGGAAACATGAAAAGTTGTGGGTGAGAAAACGTCGTAAGCACGTGGTAAACACGAAATGTCTTGACACTGCAACCCCGTTGGAAGCATGAAACTTTGTAACAATGAAACATAACCATTAAACGTCGTAACCAAGTTCTAAGAAGCAAACGTCATGACCACAAAACATGGTAACGTTATAGGCATAAACGATAGTAAATATGAAAAGTTGTAATCGAGAAAACATCGTAAACATGTGGTAAGCACCAAATGTCTTAACCTTGTAACCACGTCATAAGCACAAAATGTCTTAACACTGTAACCCCGTTGTAAGAATGAAACGTCGTAACAATGAAACAACCATAAAACTTCGTCACCACGTAGTAAGCAGCAAACGTCATGACCACAAAACATGGTAACAACATTATAGGCACAAAAGGTAAACATGAAAAGTTGTGGGCGAGAAAACGTTGTAAGCATGTGGTAAGCACAAAATGTCTTAACACTGTAACCCCGTTGTAAACATGAAACTTCGTAACAATGTTATAGGCACAAAAGGTAGTAAACATGAAAAGTTGTAAGCCCGAAATATCATATCGAAACTTAAAACTGTAAGCATAAAACGGCGTAACAACTTGGTAAGCACAAAATGTAGCATGAAACTTTATAACAATGAAACCTAACCATAAAACGTCGTAAGCAAGTGGTAAGCAACAAACGTCATGGCGACAAAACATGGTAACAACGTTATAGGCACAAAATGTAGTAAACATGAAAAGTTGTGAGCGAGAAAACGTCATAAGCACGTGGTTAACACGAAATGTCTTAACCTTATAACAACGTTGCAAGTATGAAACATTGTAACAATGAAACATAACCATAAAACGGCGTAACCACGTCGTAAGCAGCAAACGTCAGGACCACAAAACATGGTAACGTTATAGGCACAAAATGTAGTAAACATGAAAAGTTGTAATCGAGAAAACATCGTAAACACGTGGTAAACACGAAATGTCTTAACCTTGTTACCACGTTGTAAGCATGAAACGTCACAACAACGTTATAGGCACAAAAGGTAGTAAACATGAAAAGTCGTTAACACGAAATATCAAACACGAAACTTAATACTGCAAGCAAAAAACGGCGTAACAACTTTGTGATCACAAAATGTAGTAAGCAGGTTGTAAACACGAAACGTAACAACATCGTAAACACCGAATGTCATAACCATGTACCGTATTTTTCCGGACTATAAGTCGCAGTTTTTTCATAGTTTGGCCGGGGGTGCGACTTATACTCAGGAGCGACTTGTGTGAAATTATTAACACATTACCGTAAAATATCAAATAATATTATTTAGCTCATTCACGTAAGAGACTAGACGTATAAGATTTCATGGGATTTAGCGATTAGGAGTGACAGATTGTTTGGTAAACGTATAGCATGTTCTATATGTTATAGTTATTTGAATGACTCTTACCATAATATGTTACGTTAACATACCAGGCACGTTCTCAGTTGGTTATTTATGCCTCATATAACGTACACTTATTCAGCCTGTTGTTCACTATTCTTTATTTATTTTAAATTGCCTTTCAAATGTCTATTCTTGGTGTTGGCTTTTATCAAATACATTTCCCAAAAAAATGCAACTTATACTCCAGTGCGACTTATATATATATATATTTCCTTCTATGCATTTTCGGCCGGTGCGACTTATACTCCGGAGCGACTTATACTCCGAAAAATACGGTGAGTACGAAAGGTCATAACACAGACGGACGTCATGAAAGATCGTACTTTTGCTATGCTAACCAGTGTCCAATTAGGCTAAACAAGAACTTTTATTGATTTTGAATGACATCTGATACAGGATACTTGACATGGTTGAGTCTGACTTGATGACAATTGTGTCGTTTTTTCCCCACAAGTAGAGAATAAGAAAGAAGGAAATCCTTGGCAGACTGAGCTTAGATAAGATGTTTGGAACTGAGAAAAATAACTTTTTTGGGGGGCGGGTGAGTCAGCGCTCAAAGGAATTCCTTTCCCGACAACCGAACGATCCAAATCTTTTTTTCTGTCATTTATTTCTTTTTGGGAACCACGGGGAGAATCTTTTCAGAGGGATGCGGTTTTAATCAGGGACATGTCACGCTCCCTGGGACGTACCGCCCCCTATTTTTCACGTGGCGGGCGACAAGAGCAAGCGCGACTGGGAGGGGAAGGAGAAGAAGAGCAAATAGAAGAGAGCCAAAGAAAGTGTGTGATAGCCCATGTTGCCTTCAGGCCAGCAGCCTACACACAATTATCAAACCGCAGAAGCTGCCGGGAGCCTTTTGTCCCGTCTGTCACCCCGCCGCCGTATCGCACACTCGCTGAGAGACGCCATCTCCTCCATGCCGCACGCCAATTCCATCCGTCAGGAGAAGGGCGAGGGCGTGGAGAACTGACGGGTGCACATGACGCATGGTTTCTCCGGCACACAACTCTCGAACTTATCATGGCCGCTCTTTATCACTCGCTGTTTGGTGTAGCGCCTTGGCAGACAGCAGGGAGACGCCTCATATTTCAACTTTTCTTATTGCACGTTTTATGACGTCTTATGGTTACAGCGTATTGTGGTGACATTAGAAGTTCTGGTCTTTCATGGTTCCGACAGCCATGCTACGACATTTCTTGCTTACAACGTTTGTACGTCATTTGCTGCTTACAATGTTGTCACAATTCCTATTTGCGACCTTTTGTGCTTACGAGAATATGACGTTTGGGGCTAACGATGTTACATTTTGTACTTATGACATTGTTACGGCATTTGTAAACATGAAAAGTTTTAATCAAGAAAACGTCGTAAGCGAGTGGTAAACACAAAATATCTTAACACTAACCCCGTTGTAAGCATGAAGCTTCGTAACAATGAAACGTAACCATGAAACGTCGTAACCAAGTTGTAAGCAGCAAATGTCAAGACCACAAAACATGGTGACGATGTTATAGGCACAAAAGGTAGTAAACATGAAAAGTTGTAATCGAGAGAACGTCGTAAGCCAGAGTTAAACACGAAATGTCTTAACACTGTAACCCTGTTGTAAGCATGAAACTTCGTAACAATGAAACATAACAATGAAACATAACAATGAAACATAACCATGAAATATCGTAACCAAGTTGTAAGCAGCAAACGTCATGACCACAAAACATGGTAACGACGTTATTGCCACAAAAGGTAGTAAACATGAAAAGTTGTAATCGAGAAAACGTCGTAAGCGAGAGGTAAACACGAAATGTTAACACTGTAACCCCGTTGTAAGCATGAAACTTCGTAACAATGAAAATGAACAATGAAACGTAACCATGAAATGTCGTAACCAAGTTGTAAGCAACAAACGTTTTGACCACAAAACATGGTAACGACGTTATAGGCACAAAAGGTAGTAAACATGAAAAATTGTAATCTAGAAAACGTCGTAAGTGAGAGGTAAACACAAAATGTCTTAACACTGTAACCCACGATGTAAGCATGAAACTTCGTAAGAATGAAACCTAACCATAAAACGTTGTAACCAAGTTGTAAGCAGCAAACGTCAAGACCACAAAACATGGCAACGATGTTATAGGCACAAAAGGTAGTAAACATGAAAAGTTGTAATCGAGAAAACATCGTAAGCGAGAGGTAAACACAAAATATCTTAACACTGTTACCCCGTTGTAAGCATGAAGCTTCGTAACAATGAAACGTAACCATGAAACGTCGTAACCAAGTTGTAAGCAGCAAATGTCAAGACCACAAAACATGGTAACGATGTTATAGGCACAAAAGGTAGTAAACATGAAAAGTTGTAATCGAGAGAACGTCGTAAGCCAGAGGTAAACACGAAATGTCTTAACACTGTAACCCCGTTGTAAGCATGAAACTTCGTAACAATGAAACGTAACAATGAAACATAACAATGAAACGTAACCATGAAATGTCGTAACCAAGTTGTAAGCAGCAAACGTCATGACCACAAAACATGGTAACGACGTTATTGCCACAAAAGGTAGTAAACATGAAAAGTTGTAATCGAGAAAACGTCGTAAGCGAGAGGTAAACACGAAATGTCTTAACACTGTAACCCAGTTGTAAGCATGAAACTTCATAAAAATGAAAATTAACAATGAAACGTAACCATGAAATGTCGTAACCAAGTTGTAAGCAACAAACGTTTTGACCACAAAACATGGTAACTACGTTATAGGCACAAAAGGTAGTAAACATGAAAAATTGTAATCGAGAAAACATCGTAAGTGAGAGGTGAATACGAAATGTCTTAACACTTGTAAGCATGGAACTTCGTAACAATGAAACGTAACCATGAAACGTCGTAACCAAGTTGTAAGCAGCAAACGTCATGACCACAAAACATGGTAACACAATTTATTGGTATTGGGTAGAGTTGTCTGATAATATTGGACTGCCGATATTATCGGCCGATAAATGTTTTAAAATGTAATATCGGAAATTATCTGTATCGGTTTCAAAAAGTAAAATGTATGAATTTTTAAAATGCCGCCGTGTACACGGACGTAGGGAGTAGTACAGAGCGCCAATAAAACTTAAAGGCACTTCCTTTGCGTGCCGGCCCAATCACATAGTATCTACCGCTTTTCACACACACAAGTGAATGCAAGGCATACTTGTTCAACAGCCATACAGATCACACTGAGGGTGACGTACAAACAACTTTAACACTGTTACAAATATGCGCCACACTGTGAACCCACACCAAACAAGAATGACAAACACATTTCGGGAGAACATCCGCACCGTAACACAACATAAACACAACAGAACAAATACCCAGAACCCCTTGCAGCACTAACTCTTCCGGGACACTACAATATACACCCCCCCCCCCCGCCCCCCACTTCAACCCCGCCCAACTCAACCTCCTCATGCTCTCTCAGGGAGAGCATGTCCCAAATTCCAAGCTAAAGTTTTGAGGCATGTTAAAAGTGCCATGTTGGCATTTTTTTCCATAACTTGAGTTGATTTATTTTGGAAAACCTTGTTACATTGTTTAATGCATCCAGCGGGGCATGACAACAAAATTAGGCATAATAATGTGTAAAACCCACGACTGTATATATCGGTATTGGTTGACATCGGAATCGGTAATTAAGAGTTGGACAATATCGGAATATCGGATATCGGCAAAAAAGCCATTATCGGGCATCTCTATTAATTATCAATGTTTACAGTTTGTCCCTCATAATGTTGACAAAATAATAGAATAAGAAATGACACAATATGTTACTGCATATGTCAGCAAACTAAATTAGGAGCCTTTGTTTGTTTACTTACTAATAAAAGAAAAGTTGTCTAGTATGTTCACTATTTTATTAAAGGACGAAATTGCAATAAGAAACATGTTTAACGTACTATAAGATTTTTTGTTAAAATAAAGCCAATAATGCCATTTTTTGTGGTCGCCTTTATTTAGAAAAGTACCAAAAAGTATCAAAATATATTTTGGTACCGGTACCAAAATATTGGTATTGGGACAACCCTACTCCCTACACAAAGTTAGCATGTGTTTTAGCATTTAGAGCAGACCTGGGCAAATTAAGGCCCGGGGGCCACATGCGGCCCGTTAAGCTTTTCAATCTGGCCCGCCGGACATTCCCCAATTTTTTTGTTTAGACCTTTAAGATGTAAAGTGTAGCTGCCATAATGATGTGCAGTGATGTTTTCAAATAACCATAAGTCTTGAACTATACAACATATTTCAATGGTTGGAATCTGCGCTTTTGCATGATGTTTTAGTGACTAGTGTTGTCCCGATACCAATATTATTTTGATACTTTTCGGTACTTTTCTAAATAAAGGGGACTAGAAAAAATTGCATTATTGGCTTTATTTTCACAAAAAGTCTTAGGGTGTGGCGGACCGGTACTTTTCAGAGGCGGTATGGTACCGAATATGATTCATAAGTATCGCGGTACTATACTAATACCCGTATACCGTACAACCCTACTAGTGACTATGGTAATCTACGTCACAGCAGGTCAGACGAGGCACCAAGCAGTGTGGGAGGGGAGCGTTTCCACAGAGTGTTTCAGCCTGAAATATGGGTGTCAGGGACAGACGTGGAAGGAGATTTTTACAAGAAAGTTCTAAAGCTTAGTGATACATCACATACAGGTATATCAGATTGTAGATGTTTTTGTTTTTTTACCCTTCCATTCATATTTCGCTGTGTTTGTTGCATTTTTGTTGCATTTGGCTTGATTGTAAAATATGTCGATTGAGAGGGGGTGTGACGTTCATATGTTCTCAATACTCAGGGTTTTATCGTTCATAGAATTTTTTTTAAATTCCATTCCGTTTTTAAAGGCCTACTGAAATGAATTTTTTTTATTTAAACTGGGATAGCACATCTATTCTATGTGTCATACTTGATCATTTCGCGATATTGCCATATTTTTGCTGAAAGGATTTAGTATAGAACAACCACGATAAAGATCACAACTTTTGGTATCTGACAAAAAAAAGCCTTGCCCCTACCGGAAGGAGCGTGACGTAGTCAGCTGAACATTTCCACAAAGTTCCCTATTGTTTACAGTGATGGCGGCCAGAAGTGAGAGCGATTCGGACCGAGAAAGCGACGATTTCCCCATTAATTTGAGCGAGGATGAAAGATTCGTGGATGAGGAACGTTAGAGTGCAGTTCAAGACATATCTTTTTTCGCTCTGACCGTAACTTAGGTACAAGCTGGCTCATTGGATTCCACACTCTCTCCTTTTTCTATTGTGGATCACGGATTTGTATTTTAAACCACCTCGGATACTATATCCTCTTGAAAATGAGATTCGAGAACGCAAAATGGACATTCACAGTGACTTTTATCTCCACGACAATACATCGGTCAAACACTTTAGCTACGAGCTAACGTGATAGCATCGTGCTTTAACTGCATATAGAAACAAAATAAATAAACCCCTGACTGGAAGGATAGATAGAAAATCAACAATACTATTAAACCGTGGACATGTAAATACACGGTTAATGCTTTCCAGGCTGGCGAAGCTTAACAATGCTGTGCTAACGACGCCAATGAAGCTAACTTAGCAACCGGACCTCACAGAGCTATGCTAAAAACATTAGCTCTCCACCTACGCCAGCCAGCCTTCATCTGCTCATCAACACCCGTGCTCACCTGCGTTCCAGCGATCGACGGTGCGACGAAGGACTTCACCCGATCACAGATGCGGTTGGCGGCCCGGAGACGTAGGAAGTCAAGGGGAGGTCACCGGCTAGCGCGTCTGCTCTCCAGCAAAGTCCTCCGGTTGTGTTGCTGTAGTCCGCTGCTAATACACCGATCCCACCTACAACTTTCTTCTTTGCAGTCTTCATTGTTCATTAAACAAAATGGAAAAGATTCACCAACACAGATGCCCAGAATACTGTTGAATTATAAAATGAAAACAGAGCTTTTTGTATAGGATTCTACAGAGTACCAATACTTCCGTTTAACTGACTACGTCACGCGCATACGTCATCATACCGAGACGTTTCTAGGGTTGGGTATCGAGTATCGAGTATCGATTGGAACCGGGACTAACTTTCCGATTCTCCCGGAATCGTTCAAAAGTTAAAATTTCGATTCCTATTTTCGATACCCAGTCCGCCGACCGGAAAAAAATATGTCCGCCGAACCGGAAGAAGAAGCCGCTGAACACCAACGAAGAAGCGCCCACCGCCGGAAGTGTTAGCATAGCCGAGCGAGTCAGTCAAGCTCAAGCATGGATAGCGGGCGTCGGCGGTCGAAAGTGTGGCTTTACTTTACAAAAATAAATTAAATAACCGCGAAATAACAGAGCTCCATGTCCATCAAGAAACGAGTGGAGAGAGAGCTGCAGATGTACCAGGACGTTCCACCGATACTTATGTCTGACGACCCTGCTGCATGGTGGTGGTCCGGTGGAAACAACAAAAGACTTATCCTTTGCTGTCATATCTCGCTTTCTCCTATTTATGCGTTCAAGCTTCTTCCACACCCAGCGAACGTGTATTTTCCACAGCAGGAGACACTATCTGTCCAGAACGCTCACGCATCCTGCCTGAGAAGGTGGATATGGTCATTTTCCTAAACAAGAACTGTCTCTGATTTTATACTGTACCTGCTGCTAATCTGGACTGGGTTTTGCAAGTTGTTTCTTATTGTTTATTTGCTTTTCTGCACCAGGTTAGCCCATCAGTGGGAGCACGGTAACATTTTTAAGTACCTGCAGCATCATACACTTGTGTGTGTAAATGTGTTTTCATGAGGTTTCCTGCAGCATCATACACTTATGTGTAAATGTGTTTTCATGAGGTTTCCTGCAGCATCATACACTTATGTGTAAATGTGTTTTCATGAGGTTTTCAAACATAAAGCTCTCTTGAGGAAAGTGTACCCCTGGGAAAATGTATTCATAATTTATAATATTTATATTCAAGTTCATAGATTTCATATTTATATTCTAGTTGAAAACAGCCCTGTGAGGAATTTATAGTAAAGTTCATAAAAAGTTAATAGAATTCAAATTGATGGAGAATGTCAGACTATTTCATTCAGAAAGACTGTAGGTTAGCTAGCTTATTTAAAATATCCTAAACTTTTTTTTGACCCTGCCTCTTAAAAGAATCGGAATCGAGAATCGGAATCGAGAATCGTCAGGAATCGGAATCGAAACAAAGAATCAGAATCGGAATCGTTCGAATTCAAACGATACCCAACCCTAGACGTTTCAGCCGGATATTTCCCGGGAAATTTAAAATTGCACTTTATAAGTTAACCCGGCCGTATTGGCATGTGTTGCAATGTTAAGATTTCATCATTGATATATAAACTATCAGACTGCGTGGTCGGTAGTAGTGGCTTTCAGTAGGCCTTTAAGGGCGGTCTGTCATTACATTTTTAGCATTGAATCAGACTTTATTGTGAGGTTTTGTATTAGTTTTCCTAAAAATAGATGTACCGGCCCCCAGACAAATTTTTTTCTCAAAATTTGGCCCCCGAGTCAAAATAATTGCCCAGGCCTGATTTAGAGCCTAGCAGAGGAACTCCAGCAACAATCCACTGTTGGGTTATGTTGCAGATATAAAAGTAGGCTGCTGGTGCAGGAAGTGCGAGCAGACAAATAAGTATTTGAGAGCTAAGTGCGGATCAATGCTAAACAAAATGACGGCGCAGTATTCCAGACACTCTTTGACAGACGGTGCTATCAGACTGCCAAGACGTTGCGGACGTCTCGATAAGGTGTGACAAGCGGGTGTCTACATGCGCCACATGCATATTAAAAAAAAAAAAAAAAAACACCCGGGAGGCCTTTTATCACAGCAGGCGAGTGACATCATCTCAATCACCTGCACGAGGACAGCTGTCACGGACGCTGGGATTGCTCGCCGTGGCTGCAAAGGAGTTCTATTTTGCAAGGAAGGGATGAGAAAGGCTCAATCGGATCGAGGGCTGGCTGGCGGGCGTGGGCGGGTGGGTGCATGTGGTTCCTATGGCGACACCCGTCTCCGCTGTAGACCCGGGCGCCTCCTCGCAGAACGCAGCTACAGCTCATCAATTATATAGCGGCGGTATGGCTGTGACATTTAGTAGATGAGCACCTTCAGTCTGCCGCGGAGCAATATGCCAGGGCCATCTCCTTTTTTCTTTTTTTTTCCTCTCAAGGCGTCGTTGCATAACGATCTTGAAGCGCGTTTACAGCGGGTCTGGCTTGGCTTTTGCCTCGTTCCTCACTTAAAGCGCGAGTGAAGAATGCGCCGCCGACCCGATGAAACTTGGTAAGTCCGCTAGAGCAGTGTTTTTCAACCTTTTTTTGAGCCAAGGCACATTTTTTGTGTTGAAAAAATCCAGAGGCACACCACCAGCAGAAATCGTCAAAAGACAAAACTCAGTTGACAGTAAAGAGTTGTCGTCGCAATTGTTGGAAGCATAACCAAGCATGCATAACTATAGCTCTTGTCTCAAAGTAGGTGTACTGTCACCACCTGTCACATCACACCCTGACTTATTTGGACTTTTTTGCCGTTTTCCTGTGTGTAGTGTTTTAGTTCTTGTCTTGCGCTCCTATTTTGGTGGCTTTTTCTCTTTTTTCGGTATTTTCCTGTAGCAGTTCCATGTCTTCCTTTGAGCGATATTTTCCCGCATCAACTTTGTTTTAGCAATCAAGAATATTTCAGTTGTTTTAACCCTTCTTTGTGGGGACATCGTTGATTGTCATGTCATGTTCGGATGTACATTGTCTTTGCTCCACAGTAAGTCTTTTCTGTCGTCCAGCATTCTGTTTTTAATTTGTAGCCAATTCAGTTTTAGTTTTGTTCTGCATAGCCTTCCCTAAGCTTCAATGCCTTTTCTTTGGGGCACTCACCTTTTGTTTATTTTTGGTTTAAGCACTAGACACCTTTTTAACCTACTCAGTGGTCTAGTGGTTAGACTGTCCGCCCTGAGATTGGTAGGTCGTGAGTTCAAACCCCGGCCGAGTCATACCAAAGACTATAAAAAATGGGACCCATTACCTCCCTGCTTGACACTCAGCATCAAGGGTTGGAATTGGGGGTTAAATCACCAAAAATGATTCCCGGCCACGTCCACCTCACTGCTCACTGCTCCCCTCACCTCAAATGCAGAGAATAATTTTGCCACACCTCGTGTGTGTGTGACAATCATTGGTACTTTAACTTTAACTTTTTTACCTGCACGCTGCCTCCCGCTGTT